>NC_089522.1:30018881-30318881 GCF_963924715.1 Thunnus thynnus | reverse complement strand
TCTAAAGTTGTTTAGGAGATTCTTCACATTTGAGAAGGATTGAGAAAATAGTACTCTTGGTCAATGTGATTGCTCTTAAATTTTTCACTGAAAAAGTTTTTAAAAATCATACCCCTTTATGCGTCTTAACTGGATTTTTCCATAATCTTGTACTGCATATTAACTGGATATTGTGTTCACTCGTTTGTAGTGTGTGACTATTGTATTTTTCTCTTTATGTTGTTTCTGTTTATTGTTGTAACAATGTTTATGCTGCTCTTTTGGCCAGGTCACTCTTGAGAGAGGGAGATTTTAATCTCAATGAGACTTTTTACCTGGTTAAATAAAGGATAAAAAGAAGAAGAGAGAAGTTAAAATGAGCAAAATGCTCTACAAATAATGTGAGCAAAGAGGAATCAAATGAGAGTCCCAACTTAATGTCATTTTATGCTTGTGCACTCTCAACAATATAAAAACAGGATTCTCCTGTCTCTGAACCGATAAATGATAAAATCAATGAAAACATTTTTGGGGGGATTTACCATGGGAAAAGAGGGCACCAAATTTCACACAGGTACTCACCAAAGGTTAGTTGATATAAAAATAATGTTAGACACTTGAAAATCAACTTGTAATGGTAATTATATGAGTGAATGTCATACACCACCAGGGCACACTGGTGACATCACTGCTGTGAAACTCACCATGGAGTTCGATGTCAGCTTCTGTAAAGTAATACGGTTAAGTGTCCCAAATGATATCTAATTAGCCCCCATGTCAGTTAGATATCCGCACATGAATTGACAGGATGTGTCAGCATGGGAGAGCCAAGCCAAGGTTGGTGGGGCTTTAGTCATCCGGATGGTGTAAAGATCGCAGGGGACTTGAATGACACTGGATGAACGATAAGGCTAGATGTAGGGCAATTTAATGCATGGACCTACTTGCATTCCATACAAGAAAGTGCTTATAATTAAGGTGGTAAAAGGATAAACACTCAGCCTTTAATTGTTTATTACCATACATTCTTGAATATGGCTGACATTGGAGAATCTTCATCCAAGGGGCAAACAGGTTGGAACAAGTGCTGCCTTTGTCAACTGGACAAAAAGGAAGATCTTAAATGTCCACCAGTTTCATATAGTACAGAACAGGATGGCTACAGTATCATTGCAAAATATGTCCCTCAGTTTTAAGCAACGAATGCTTTACCAACCACACTTGATCCTGTCTGATTAAGGTGACTGAGGTGACTGATACCTTATTTCTTTGCCAACAACAATGTGAATTATGCTCGTTGGTTCTCTATACATGTCAGGGACATGGTGAGAGAGTTCTCTGCAGGAAACTTTGTTGTCCACAAATCATACGAACTGTTCTCAGCCATGGCAATAAACCAAGACCATGAACAGACAAATGCTGTTATAAAGGGCAATGGAGGAGTCATTGGCTTTACTGAAGATCCATCAGCACTCAAAAGATGTATGGATGCTGCGCTTGAAGTGAGGCAGCTTGTTCAGGAGTGTGAGAAATCATCAGATGTCAAGAATGAAGCTCAACATCATGATCAGACACACAAGGCTTAGAGGGTATTTGTGGAGAGTAGAAAAGCTAACCACTGTTACACAGGACGTTGGTAATCCTTTTCAGGAAGAGTCAGATAACCTTCTTACCCTTCACACAAAGGACATTGCCAATCCTGATAGTGCTGCGTTAGTAGCCACACAATATGAGAAAGGTGCACATTAAAGTCATGTATTCATGACAGCACTTGAATCCTATGTTCAATGCACATTTTTACCAGCCACTTAAGAAGAACAAAGTTGACTTCTTCAAAAGAGAAGCACATTCAAGCATCTCTATTCAGAAGACACTGAAGGAGGACTTCCATCTTTTCTCTCAACTTGTCATCTCTTGTCAAAGAAAGGAGTATGACTTAATAGAATTCTTTCAGCATGAAAACGACCCATTTCCTGCATCTCTGACTGACAATGGGCAGCTTCATGTAACCAGGAAATCTCAACTGGCTGAGATGCTTGAATCCAAAGTCAAGATGTCAGATCTTGAAGTAGTGGCAGATGCTGTTGTCTTCAGTGGCTCAGCATCAGTGAATGCCTTGGCACACTGAGCCATAAAAACTTTCAGTCAGAATGTCATGCAAGATGTTAGTCTTGCAGTAAAGGCTTATGCCACAAAGTACAAGTGCTCAGATATAATTTTTGATGTATACGTTCCATCTAGTCTGAAGGCTAAGAACAAAGCGAGGGCAGGGAATGAAAAGGAGGGTGACAGACTTCATCAAAACACCCAATAACTGGCACAACTTTTTGAGACAACAGAAAAAAAACGGATCTCTTTCATTGTCTAGCAGACAAAATTGCTGGTGTCCAAACAACAAATATGATCGTTGTGACCAAAGGACACAATGCACAGTCCAATCGAGCAATGTGTCTAAATAATGTATCTCCCTGTACACCTGAAGAGGCAGATACACAAATGTTTGTGCATGCAAAAGATTTAGTCCTAAATTACAACAAGGTATTGACATTTTAGACAAATGACACTGATGTGATTGTAATAGCAGTATCATGTTTTCCATTCCTGAAAGAGCTAGGTCTTGCAAAGCTGTGGATTGCCTTTGGTCAAGGGCGAAGCCTGAAATGGATCATCATTCATGAGATCTGCTCTGTAACTGTGCTAGAAACAAACAGAAGAATCCTGTTCTTCCATGCTTTTAGTGGTTATGATGTAGTGTCAGTATTTCAAGGCAAAGGAAAAAAAGTCTGCTTTGGACACTTGTAATGTGTATGACCAGGCCACAGTCATCTTCCCGAAACTTAGCCAACATCCACCAGCCATTGATGACAATGATATGCAGACTTTAGGGAAGTATTTAGTCACCATGTATGACAGGTCCAGTAGTGCTGTAGGAGTTAACAAGACACAACTGGACATGTTTGCAGGAAAACAGACATATATCTCTATTCCACCAACTCAAGATGCCCTCCTTCAACATGCAAAACATGCTGCCTTCCAGGCAGGATGCATATGGAGTATGCATCAGTAAATAGGCCACATTAACTGAATCCTAGTGACTGGGGGTGGACAACGTATGGCGAGGGATGGAAGGTTTGCTTGATGACTCTCCAACCTATTGCAAAGTGTTGCCAACAGCTGATGAAATGCAGATGTAAGACCGCAGATGTAAGACAGCAGATGTAAGACCGTGGAATGCCATGGAAGATGCAAATGCTATCAGTTTAGCCTGAGCTGCACTGCACTTTGTAGCTGTGTGTGCCAGTTGTAAGGTTGATTAAATACACAATGATGCATCCAGATGCCTATTTACCATGAAAGCTGAATCATCAAGTAAAATATTAGGAAACATAGAGTGTCTTAAACTTTCTAAAATTAATAAATAAATCCATCCTACAAACCCAGATGTTGTGCAAATAGAATCTCTATGTTTCAAAACATAGGAAATGACCCCTCAAATATTAATTTTGGACAGTTTGTTTTGATTATATGAAGATAATTGCATCCAATAGCCATAATTTGGTGGTTATCTTGAAAAATGGCAGCCATATTGAATTTCCATTTGGCGAATGTTAATTTCTTAATGAGCAGCCTAAAGGTGAACCACATGCTAATGTCATGCTTGTATCACCATCTGAATGATTTTGCACTTAGCTGCCCCACTATAATTAAGGCTTCAACAACAAAATACAGTACATTTTAAACTCCATTGCTGTCACAGCCTGTGAGAGATTTGAGAACATTATTATTCCTTTAGAAAACATTTGTCTTCCATCATATAATTAATTTTCAGCTCACAGCTCTTCTACACAGGAGATGGTCACACCAGCTGATCAGTGAAATGTGGCATGCCAATTCTTGGAGCAGACACCTACTGACCACTGTAGCAGGGCCCATGCTCACATGCTGGCAATCAGGTGCACCTGATTGGCAGCACCTGGGGGTACCCTGATTGGCAGCACCTGGGGGTACCAGAAGCTCAAAACAAGAGTCAATAACAACAGCAAAGCAAGGCTGTTTGGCATTGGCAGAGAAGATTTTGGCATATTTTTCATAGGCGCAACCCACATACTCAGCTCTGCTGCTCATCCCACCCCCCAAATGCATGTTCCTTACAAATGTAGCACCATTTAAAGGGGAAGTAAACAGGCTTTCCAACGGTATAAGATTTATTGCCAAGACGCATTGTTACAACAAAGAAATAATCTACCAAACACTGATTTCCTTACTCTTTGTGCTATGTTTATCTAACCATCCACCCAACCCACCTCCTCTAAAGAAGGAAAATGTGACCTTATATAGACGTCATTGGTCTCATGGCCTCAAATAATGACGTGGATGGGTTTACATTGTTAGTTGAAAGCAAAGTGTACCTTGTGCATTGGAACCAGATGCAGAGGGGCATGACAAAGCGTCGGTATTTGACGCCCTGGGAATGAGAACGGGCTCAAATAAAGCCACAATGAACATTTGTGTAACAGACACCTATGTCTGAATGACAAAGAGTCATTACTTTAACAGAGATAAAAAGCCACATTTGAATTTACACAAATCTGTTGCAAAAGTCTGCTGGATTCTCACCAAATGCTGAACTTTATAAAAGTATGTAACTGTTGGGAAGTTCGGCTCTTTATCACAATCTCTCTCTCTCCTTTTCTCTCTCTCTCTTCATCTCAGTCTCTCTGATACCTGATAACACCTTATGCATAACAGCAGCTTCATTCTCAGTTCGAAATAGACTCGTTTCATTTCTCTTCTTATAGCTTCTTATCAGTTGCTGTTGAGTGGATCCAGCTGGGTCCCTCTTGATACACTGTGCGAGTGAGTGTGTGTACGTGTGTATGCGAGTGTATGTGTTTGTTGCCATAAATCGTCTCGCTTAGGCATGTATGCATATTTTAGTATGGGGCGCACACACACATACACAGATTTATCATCTAATATTAATGAAAAAGTGGAAAATATTCTGTGTGTGTGTGTGTGTTTCAAAGCAGTGCATTTGCCTTATAGGGTTGTGTGAGAGTGATAATATGCATTTCATGAATATGTGTGTGTGTGTGTGTGTGTGTGTGTGTGTGTGTGTTTGTGACTGTGATCATGCTGGCAACTTTTGATATCATCAGTTTGCTGTTGGAGTTTACAGCTCACAGATGGCAGCTCTTCTCCTAAAAAGGCCAAAAAATCCAAATGAATTCTATTCTATTCTTACGGTAATAGATGAACATTCAAGACAATCATTTGACCTTAAAGGGACAATTAATTATGTTTACATAAACCCAAAGCAGAAAATGATCAAAACATGTCATTAGGAGGTTGCCAGGGTTGTTAATCAGTAGTAGTTGCCATTAATTCGCCAGCTGCTAATATCACCAGCTTTAAAAGGTAAATTTCTTGCCTCTAGTGGCTTGCTTGTTTGATTTATGACAGAGTGACTTTGCTGTTTATGACATTTTTAGCTAAGTTAGAAAGGAGAGGACAAATTTTACTGCAGTTATTGTTGTTCTGAGCAGCTCTAATGTGTTCACTTAAAAATGAAAACAAATACGTCCCCCCCCCTCCCCTTTTTTGTCTGAAGTTGAAGGGAGGTCCGTTGTATAAGCCCTGTGGCTTCTTGATCTTTTGACCCTCTTGATCTCTTGCTTTTTCTTTGTTGAAATTACAACATATCACAACAGCTAGCTGTGCATTATTTTGTGTTTAAAGGTTCCTCGTTTGGTTTTTGACCACTCGTGATGCTATGGAGCAATGTTTTGATGAGCGTGTCACCACTGTACTTATATCTCATGCTCAAGGATGCACATCACATATGCATGTGAATGATTCAAAGCACATCCCTTCCTGTAGCTTTAAGCTATTCCACTGATTACCAGCAAAAGGCAGGGAAGACGAAGATTGCTAGCCAATGTCAGATGTACACAATGCAGGTTTAAAAATGTTCCATCCAAAAAAATCGCTTTGCAAATATTTTACCAGGAAAGAAATGCATTCAACACATTCAGATGCATTTAGCTGTTTTGTAAATATACTAAAATTGCCCAAAAGGCTAGTTTTCATCTGTGAAGCATATATTTATACCTTTAGCTAGCAAGAAAACACAGGATGCTGTTAACCAGCAAGCTGTCTTTGCATAATGTTTTCTAATTATTGAAATATGTTCTCTATAAAACTGCATACTGCATAATTCTAAAACACACATATGCATATAAATAAAACAAGTTATTTTACAGCTTGTGATGCTACAGTGACTTCCTGTTTATATAGTCGCTTCTTATTGGATGGCACTACAGATGTTTCCTAGCAACCAATTCACACATTACTAAAGTGATTACTATCTAAGTTTTAATGGTGCAACCTGATAGTAAATGACTAGTTTGAAACTAGCTAATGGTTACTAAGAACTTAGGAAAGACTTTACGCACAAACTTAGTGATTAGTTAGTGATTGCAAACAGCTGGTGCCACCCTGTCCAGGTGCCGAATATTAAGTGAGCATTGTTGCTCTTTCTGTGAATGTCTTCTCATGTCTGAATAAACAACACATTCTCATGCCAGGTTGTCAAATACCAACACTTTGTCAATGCCTCTTGGCAGCTGATACCAAGGTACAAGATACCCTTTAGCATCTGTATAAGACACATCAGGCTTTCAATTAAATCCAATGCAGACCCTTCCACGGCAATGTTACACGCTTAGAACTGGTGTGGTCTGTTTAGGTTTAGGCACAGACACCACTTGATGAGGGTTAGGGAAAGATCCTGATTTGGCTTAAAGTGATCACTTGAAACATCATCATGGTAACGGTAAACACGACAACAAAACACTGTTCGGAGTCATGGCTGGAAACTTGGCACTCACGGTTGGAAGCAGGAGGCGACCATCAGTCTCTTGCAGCAAAGTCCACATTTTGCCATCCAACCACCTAACCATCCACCCATCCCACCTCCTCTAAAGAAGGCAAATGTCACCTTATATAGATGTCATCAGTCTTATGGTCTCAAATAATGATGTGGATGGGTTTACACCGGAGTTAGTTGAAAGTCCAGTGCATCTCATACAGACGCCAAAGTGTAAATTGGGCATCGGTATCAGATGAAGAGGGGTGATTGTTCTGGGCAAAATTAAATTGTAGCCGACAACAGTGTAATATCAGACTGAATAATAAAGTTGCAAAAATGTCCATTCAGTCTAAATATTAGGCTCGGTCTCATAATTAAAATCTACGGACTGGAAAACATTGGTAAAATCGGAAACAGTGTCTGTGTTAACGTCTCCAGATGCAGCTCTGCCCTCCCCCGCTCTCTCCCCTGTGTGTCAGTGTGCAGATCTGTGTTAAGCTGCTACAAGTCAGTTCGCCTGAATTGAACCAGGTGCGCCAGCTGGCACGCTTGAGGGGACACCAGGTCCCCTGTCATCCTGCAGACACGCTTGCTGCTGCCCTGACTTCACTTTCTTGTCTGTCATTTCTCAGCACTGTTTTACATTTACCTCAATACTGAGCACTCCGTAATGGATTTGTTTAGGTTTAGATAGAGAGAGTGAGAGAGAGGTCCTTTTTTTAATGATAGCATCAACAGAAATAACCAAACTCAGTCTGAGTTTTCCATTTCTGACTTGGGCCAGTTTCATATGTGGTACTGAATCTGATACTTGAATTGTGGCGATGTGACCTTTATTTAATTTATTTCATTTCTATAAAGATATCGTTCATGAGTTAATTTTAAACAAGTAGAAGATTTGCCCTATTTGAATGGCTGTCTGTGCAAATGTTACTTCAGTTCTTCATTTGTGAAGAAGAACTACGCAATTATCTGGAATGTTGCTTCAATATAAACAAAACTTGACCTGATGTAACCAGTATGTGTTTCAAAGCATATTAAAAGAGATGAACAAAGCGAAATGACAATGTTATAATAATGTCCAAACACTCTAAGCAGCCTTGACTGAACAATGATATATTTATTATTTTGGATACTTTGTCAGCATCAGTTATGAGGTGCTAGATTTTTTTTTTTACTTCAAACTTGTCAAATAGTTTACTCTTTGTTGTTGTATAACTCTCCTCCTCTACTGCTGCAGTTTTTTGGGATCCCCCAGGGCTCTATCTTGGGTCCCTTAATCTTCATTTACATGCTTCTAGTGTTGGATGAACAAAAGCTATCTCACATTCAATGATTTTATGACAGAGTTCTTCCACTAGCGCACTACTGCAGTAAATCTTGGGTTTAACATATAGACTAATGTGAAGTTACAAAGCCATATTTTCTGTCCAATTTTAAATGCAGGCCTGTCATTTGATTCTCAAATAACTTAAGTGGTACTATAATATGTAATTCCACAAGTAACATCACTGAGATCAGGTATTTTTCTTTCATCCACAGACCTGGAGAAGGTTATTAATGTTTTTGTTTGTTGTTTTTTTTTAGATTTTCTCCAGGCTTGATTACAAATTGATTGCAACTTCATCCCCTAAATCCTAGCCTGAAAAAAATATTCTGACTAGTGCAGAATGATGCTGCAGGCTGCCAACACTCTCCAAGAGAAGAGATCTTGTTATTCCAATCCATGCTGCCCTTCAATCGCTGCCTGTCAATTTTAGAATTGATTTTGCCACTGGTTTTTAAAGCTTTGCATGGTCAGGTTCTTGCTTATATGTGTGAATTGATTTCCCCCTCTGAGCCTGATTCAGCCCTGAGATCCTATGGCAGCTCCTCTCCCTGCTCCCAAATCTGCCAGTGTCTTTTAAATCAATATTTAAAAGCCATTTTCTCTCGAGACTTTCTCCTATTATTTATTTGAGTAATTACTTTTTTGTATTATTTTACTTTTATACTTTTATACTCTCTGTTACTGTGTTATCTTTGTTTTTATGTAAACAAAGCGCATTGCAATCTTGTTTTGAGAATTACTGTATATGAGAAAGTCTACAATGAAGAATTGAAAGGTGGAAAAAACAACAATTAAACTTCTAATATTTATGTTAATGCTAAACAAAGAAAATAACTCACTGAAACAGTCATGAGTCTCCTGATACATGCTCACAAATTGCACAGTTATTATCAGTGCTATTTTGTAGTTAAATAGAGTTATATGTTGTAGCTAGAAGGCAAATCGGAGATCTAGTGGTTAGATATTGATCCAGTCTCAGCCTGCAGCTATGGTCTAATCCTGTAATCATTTTTATTAGTCTACTCTTCAGCTGAGCTACAGCTACAGAGTTCTCTCTGCTTTCCTTTGTTTTTTTTTCTTTTTATCTTGTTTGCACGTGCCTCTTTTCTTCTTCTTTCTTTGTCTCTCATTTCATTCTTATCTCCTTGATCTCATTTAATTCGTTCTCATCCCATTCATTCCATTATCTCTGATTTGCTTCATTTCATCTACATGTGATTCTCATTCTCATTCTCATTGTTTTCACCCACATTTCCTCCATTTCATTCTCATTTCATCTACATTTTATGTATTTCATTCCAGTCTCATTCATTCCGTTGCCGTGTCTTTCCCATCACACTGATTTCATTCACATCTTATTCTCATTTCCTTCATTTAATTTTCACTCCACTCCCATCTCATTCTTTTCATTACCGTCTCATTCTCATTTGCTTTGTTTCATTTACATGTGATTCTCATTCTCATCACTTTCATTTCATTCTCATTTCATTTCCGTCTTCAACAGTTCATTCACATATCCTTCATTTCATCCCCATTTCATTGTCATTTCACCTACATTTATTTTATTCTCATTTCATTCACATCACTCTCATCTCCTCCATTTAATTCAGATATAATTCTAATTTCATTCCTGTTCTTTCAGTTCTCTGTTATCACGTATCATCGCTACATCTCCCTCTTTATATAACCTCAATTTCCTTTCTCCTCCCTCTCTCCCTCCCTTTTACATCTCATTCTTTCATTCTCACCTCATTAAGTTCATCCCCAACTCATTCTCATCAGCTTATATTAACTTACATGTCATTCTCATCCCCTTCATTTCATTTTCATATAATACGCATCACTTTTTTATTCTCATTTCACTCTTATTCTTTTAGTTGTCCACTTCTTATTGCCACATCATCCTCTTTGCTTATTCTCTCCTTTCTTCTGATCTTTCACCTTGGCCTGCCCTTTAGATTTTTGTTTATCGTCTGTGTCCTTACATACAATGAATTGACATTCAGGAATAATAAAGGCTCACTACACTCCCAGTTATTTTTCTCTACTCTCTTCTTCCTGTCTCTTCTAAACAAACAGAGAGGAGGAAGAGCAGCTTCATAACCTGACAGCTGCAGGGAAAGTCACGGCATGCCGCTCTCAGTAATTGGGGTCAAAAGCCTTGCCCAAGGACACAGTGGCAGGAAGGAGGCTATAATCAGCAGCCACCATGCTGTCACTAGTAGATGCTCTGACCAATCCGTTCCAGAGACTGTTGCAGAAGCTGTCACTTAGTTTTTAGGCACACATGTTACGCTGTTTGAGTAGTTACACAGAACTTCAGTATTTGTTCTTCTCCTTCATATATTAGCTTTGGCGTAGTTTACATTTAGAGATGTTTTACCCTTCTTTTGACTTTGTTTACATTTGGAGAATTATACACTTATTTTTTTCAAGAATATCATTCCAACAACCTAAAGTGTCAAGTCATCACACAAAATATTACATTTGTCATTTATTTTCAAATGCCAAACATTAACTTTACACATTCTTACAAGGTTCTTCTCAATCAGCATCAAAGGCAATTTTACAGTCAACTTTGTTTTTTATTAACAATGACTGAAATCGTGAGGCAAGAAACCTATCAGAATCTTAACCATAAAGGTGGCAGATCAGAAAATATATATGCACATATAATGCATGCATTTACATATCTACTTAAGTTGTTTCTCTTTGGGATACCATGGGATTTGTATACAGTCTTCTGAAGGAAGATATTGTTTTTTTTTTCTTTTTCAATGGGCAAAGTCATTGGCTATATAATAGTTTCTTGCTTAGTTAGGTAATACACCTTTCTTAACAGGGTAACAAATGTGGTGAACAACAACTTGACCAAAGATAACAAAACCAAAAAGAATAAAATAAAATTAAAATTAAAAATGAGAAATATTCAAGAAAAGTAACAAATAATCAGTATCATCAAAGACAATTTAGCAGTAGTGACTTACAGTGAGTCATCATTGTATAGACTTGCTGTTGGCTGGTTTTACAGTCCACTTCCACTGCCCACTAACTGAACCACCCTCGGTATAGTTAACACATAAACAGAGATGGAGACAGGGCAAGGTTGTGGGGGCTGAAATGAGACTGAGTCGAGGTCTATCGGAGGAGAAAAAATGAGCAGAAGGAAAAACAAATAAGATGCACCCCGATGAACAATTCCAACCAACCAGGGATTGCTGTTGGGTCATGTAATACACTTATGTATTTATGTAAAGTCATGGATTATAATGGAATCTTGCTCTTTATATAATGTAGTGGAAGAGAAGACAATAGCAGCATTCCCACTAGGTATAGGATAGGAGATGAGATGTCAAAGTTCATTTCCTTGTCTATTGACTTCTTCTGCTTATTTCTACATACTCTGAGCTACAATAGGTAAACCTTAATCATTGAGTAACTAGAAACACAAATGAATATGCTTATATAATACCATTATAGTAACAATGCATAATTAACGTTGCCATGGTTCATCATCTGTGATGGCGTGGTGTATCTTTTATGAGCAATTTACTGTAAAAACATTGATACATACAGTATAATGAGGTAATGTCAATACCTTAGTGTGATGATACTGATAAGTTTTAATGTGATTGTTGGTGCATTAGTTTTAAATTTAACCATTTTTATCTAGAGAAAGATTATGCTAAGAAAGTATATTTCATCACCATTATTATTTACATACAGTAACTGAAAACTTATCATTAGTGAGTATCATAAACATCAGTACAAATAGTTTCTACTCCTGGACTCTCAGGGAAGCTATTGGAAGTTTCAAAAAACCAAAGTCATTCCTCTCAATAGAGCACATACTGTACTTCCACCAATGCCATGTTAGTTCTATATTTAGCTCCTATTTTATATTTGTTTCCCAGCATGATATTATCATTCTGCAGTGGAAAGAATAATGTGTCCTTCTGCCAGGAATGCCACTGTGCTTTTTTACTAAACTGCCTCCTGGGTCGGATGCTTCTTTTCTAGTTTTTAGTCTTTCTCTATTTAATATTCAGTACAATGTTGAAAAGAAAAGCAAAATCAAGAATATGCTCTTCTCTTAGCATATATGTGGGAATCATTTTTAGTGTAGATTCAGATGCATAACCACAAAATACAGATAAAGTTAAAAATAATGCCTAATATGTCATCATTAGGGAGGGGCAGAGAATTTGGCTGAACTGAATTTTTAAAACCAAGCAGACAGAAATAAAAAAATCAATTCTTACACACAATATATGTATTGTTGGAAAAATCACCTGTATACATCATATACCAACATTGACCTATGTGATTATGTGTACAGTATAAAAAAACAATTTAGTGTGTAGTTACCCTTTAATGCCTATCAGTATCAATGTAAACATATCTCTCAGCACTAGTATTGATTAAACAGTACTGGGTATATAGAGATAGAGGTCTACATGGATTTTAAAGACATTTGACTGCACGTACATGATGTATGAGGGATAAGTAAGTATTAGCACTGCATTAGAGAGTCTCATACTAATACTATCTCACTAATGGTGAGTCAAGGTTGTTGTTAAAGAAGTGACAGTGACATTAAAATGTGAGTCAGACGAAGCTGACAAAGATAAAATCAGTATCAACTTTACATGTTGTCAGTGGATCTGATCCTCCGTTCTGCAGGATTTACAGGAACGCATTAAGATTGTCCCTCAGTTCAGTTTATCTGCAGTGATGAAATGTTTGAGTGAAATAAAAATAACAGTGATTAAGTGCGATGGAAGAAAACTGTAACAAAAGAGTCATTCACACGACACTGACTAATACCATTTATAATCTGTGTGTATGTGTGTGTGTGTGTGCAGTGTAGTTTTGCGCCCCCTTCCCTGCTGACCCAACTAGATAAAACTTTTATGACAAGCGCTGTATCGCCTGAGGATAGACACACAAACATACTCACATGCATACACACACCAACTCACAATACACACATACAGACGACAGATATGTCCATGGACACACACACACACACAATACAACATGATAAGATACACACAGATCGGATAAACTATACATTTACCAGCTTGTGGAGATGTCAAAAACACAGTACTCACACATACACACATGCATGCATGCACGCACATGCACACACACAACCTTGTGACAGTCATACAGGTGATCTTTCTCTCTCCATTAGTTTAACCTGAAACTACACTGTGAGATGAGCTGTAATACCTACATGTCATATACTGTCACTTTAAACACACACACACTCACACACAGACAGGTTATATAAGCCAATGCTTGCCTCTGTCCATTAGTAAGCTTGAAGTGGCAGCAGGTAAACAAGCATGAGTCTGAAACCTGAATTTAAGTCTAAATTAGTGTCTTTCAACCTTTTCAACTGTCCAAAACCAAACAGTTCTTGCCCACGAACTGTCTGACAGGATAATGAACACACAGAGGGATGAACTCTGACAGCCGATGGGGACTTTATGTTATTTTATGTTATTTTGCAGGATGGTTAGTGGAACAGGCCTAAGGCAGAATACATTCTTTAGTTCACAAGAGAAAGGAACCACAAAGACTGAAATCATTAAGAACCTGTGACCTACACAAAATGATCTCAACCCTCAACGGGTTAAAAAGGCCAGACCACATCACATCATTTTTGTTGTTTTAAAACTGGTTCCTTCATTCTATATGGAGTTACCCTCCATGATCTGCTTTTAAAAATTGTTGATCAGGTTTGTCATTGGTTGTCAGTGCCTTTGCTGTAAAATTTGATATAAGAGAAAGCACTCAAGAGACTTAAACTTCCAACAAGGCTGCATGATTCTCTACATTAGTAATTTTAATAATAGAAAATTAAAAAATGTGTCTGGATCAGTATTAAAGTAATGATGGACAATCACTGTGTTTTCTCCTACTGCTGCTGTGTTGAAACTTGATCATACACAGGCTTTAAAATGAAAATCTAGTCTTGCAGTATCTTACAAGCCCAGTTTTCAATACAAGATTTTAGTCTGAAAACATCTAGTTTACAATAAATACCATAGAGACTTGTGAAAGAGCTAATTGTCATCTTAGTGAGCTGGTTTTGGAGGGGAAACTCAAGTCCAGGTAGCATGAAAATGTCTTAAAGGGGACGTATCATGCACATTCTCAGGTTCCTCTACTGGAATATCTTTGCATGATTTACAGTTCAAAAAACTCCATATTTATCTGATAGCAGCCCTTTATGCAGCCCCTCAGTTCAGCCTCTGTCTGAAACAGGCTGTTTTATTTCCTGTCTCTTTAAGGCCCCCCTCCCAATGATTGAACAGCTTCCGGCAGTTCTGGAGGCTACATAAACAAAAGTACTTCTTTACTTGAGATGGAAACTTCTAAAACACATCCGTACATGTTCGAACTGAATCTGATCTGAAAAATGGGAGTGGGCAACGTGAACAACCCAAGAAAAAACCTTAGCAACAAAGGCTAAGGAACAGACATCCAACATCATAACAGAATAAAAATAACAGAAAATAACAAAAAAACATGTCCCCTTTAAATTAGTCTTTATGAAACCAGTGGTCAAATAGCGGTTGTACTGATAATCTCTGAGTTGGAACAATATCCATCTAGAGCCACGAGGTTTTCATGCAAGAGCAAGTAAACAAGGGCAAACAGAGCTTATAAATGAACCAAGCTCAGCTACTGCCAGAGCCATTTATCAGCCAGGAGCTACAGAAGCTAACACGGACACAGCTGGAAGCCTCAAGATACACTTAATGTGTGGATAAGTTCACACATAAACATCTGGCCTGAGGCTTATTATGTACTTGTCCATGTACAGACCTGATGTAAAGGCTGTTTCTGTCTTTCCACTGTTGTTTTTTTTTTTTTTATTTGCCATTTCAAACTTTCACTCTATCTAATCTGAATTATAAACTCAGCCACTGCTGCTCTAAGCCTAAATATCCCAATATGACGTGATCTTCACTGTTTCTTAAAAGCAGGAAAGCTGTGAGAAACCAGGTGGGGAAAAACTGAAATAGAAAGGAAGAGAACATAGTTCAAATACCCATCTGACAAAACTGCTGAAGAAAATGCAGAACAAACTATGAATAAACAATAAAAGAGAAACACTGTGATGTTGCCCAGAGAATACAACTGAAAGGCAAATGACACTTAACAGCTGTTAAAACAGTAAAATGTCCTTGAATATCCAACAAGGTAGGCAAATAAAGAACATCCGGCAAAATTTCCCTCTCAACATGAGCAGCAACTGTGCTTATTTTCATTATTCAGAGTATATTTTCTATTTAATTGATTCCCAGAGGACAAAATAATGTATTCAAATTTCCTCTTTAGCCTTGCTAGCTGTGTGGCTGTAGGCATGGCGACTATTGGAGGGATCGCCATAAAAATTGGCACAGATATCCAAGGTTTCACGAGGATAGATCTTAATGACGTTAATGATCTTCTGACTTTACCTCTAGGGCCAACAACAGGTCACACTTGTCAATTATCCGTTGAAATATATCAACATCCACTTGATGGATAGGCACAAAATTTGGTGCAAACATTCACAAGACTTAAGGGATTCCCTGACTTTCCATCTAACACCATCATCAGGTCAAAATTTTAATTTGTTCAATACTCTAACACCTCTAACACTAATGACATCCCAGTAGCTTTAGCTGTACTTTTAGTGCTAATTAGAAAATGTAAGCAAGATATCACACTAAGATGAGGTCTGTAGTAAACATTACTGGCTAGTAGAGTACAGCCTCACAGAGCTGCTGGTGTGGCTGTAGTCTTGTTTTTAATCTAGTCGATAATTGTCTATAAGATGTCCAAAAAAATGACAATTGCCCATCACACATTCCCAGAGCCTAACATTATGCCATCAAATATACTTTTTTTTAGTCAAGTAAACCAAATTTACAGAATTTATAATGACAACAAACAAAAAGATGCAGAGATTTGAGAAGCTGGATGTTTATGGTCATAATTTCCTTCTAGAAAAATGTGTTGTAGAGGCTTAAGGGTGTTGTAGAATATTTCCATCTACTGTCATCACGATTATCACAATATCTAAACAGCTGATTGGCCTCGTACATTTTACAACCAGCCCTAATTCTTGTTTTGCTTTCAATTTAGTAAAAGTCATTTTTTTCCAATGCTGCCTTGTGCATTTAAAGGTTGATACACATCATTATTAACAAAGCAAGGTAATGACATGTGACATCATTTAATTTTACATATCATTGCTTTTTCAGTAAATTCCATTTACATTGATGAACCGTGGTGGAAGAAATTACTTATGACTCCACTAGTGGGATTTTATTATCACATCCTACTACTGTATATTTCCCTCATCATTTCTCATACGTTCAAGTCTGTTTTACTAGTGAAGGACTGAAAATATCAATAGTAACATCTGAAAATTGGGAGTCAGCAGCTTCTGGTTTGGTTATTTAACTGAGGTGACAAGTTTTTTTAGTGTTCAGTTAGGAGGGCAGCAGGATCCAATCGATGAGACCACAACTATTGTCCACAGACAGAAAATGGGAGGTTAAAAGGGGAAGAGATGGAAAAAAGGGTGAAATGAGAAGTGAGAAAGTGAGAAAAGGGGAAAGGAAGAAGAAAAATAAGGAGAGGAGAGAAGAATTCTGTTTTGCTCAGATTGAAATTGAAAGAAAAGGGGCAGCAGGAGGAGATTAGCACCAGGAGAGAGAACACAAGAAATAAAAAAGCCAAAGAGCAGAGAAAGACCAATAGGAGAAAGGAAACTGAATGAACAGTTATTTTCTGCAGAGAATAAAAGGTGAGAGGGGAAAATATTGCAAGGAGCAACCAAGGGAGTTACAAAAACATGAAATGTTAGGTCTAAAAATGAAGAGAATTAACAGGAAAGAAGGACACTGAGTGACAACATGAAGAAACCAAAAAAAATATGAAAGAGATAAGAAAAAGAACAAATTAAGTCTAGAAAAGAAAGAAAGAGAGAATCTTCAGAGAGAGGCAGAGGACGGCAAAACGTGAAAACCAAAGGCAAGACATTTTGGAGGGGAGGAGGATGAACAGAAAGTGGTTCAAGCAAAAATGAATGAAAAGAGAAAATAATAGACCTGAACCAGAGGTGAGGAAAATAAGAGAGCAAAAGCAAGGTATTGAAAAGAAATAGATGAGGAGAGCAGTGAAAGAAAGCGAGAGATGATCCAAGGTGGAGGAAAAGAGAAAATAAAAAGGTAGGCAAAATGCAATTGAGGGGGAAATAAGAGATAAATGAAAAGAACGAGAGAAGAGGTGGAGAGAATCATCAACTGTGAAATGGAAACCGGGATGGGACACAGATTCCTGGTTATATATGAAAAAAAGAATATAGGGGGGAACTGACAGAGATCATGTGGAGAGACAAAGAAAGGAAGTGATGAAATTACAAGACAAACGAAAGAATTAATAATTGATAAAACATTGGCGTTGTATTTGAATCTCCACGTCTCAATGTTGATCCCATTTTAAGCTTTTCGTATGTCATTCAGTGCCACATTAAATGGCTTTTATCAGTTGAATAATTATGTTTTATTTTGTGACAACACTGTGGTAAAGGTCTGCTTAGGTTTAGGCACAAAAACCACTTGATTAGAATAATGAAAAGATCATGGTTTGGGTTAAAATAAATACTTCGTCGCCAGAAAAACAGCTGCAAATCTGGTTCCTAAGGTGTAAATATATAAACATAAATATAGGTAATTTATGACCTAATGTGTTGTTTTTCTTGGAAGGAAGGTTTAATTTCCATGCAGGAGATCAAAGTTTGCATCCTGGCGTAATCCAGGGTTTTGCAGAATCGTTCAATGTCAACGTCATTTTTCTTTTTGTTACAGCTAAATGAAACCTTGATTCACTTATTATGTGTTTAGTCATTGGTAGGTCTTGTTTGATAAAGCAGTGGTGTGTGTGGTCTGTTGATTGAAACTGAATGTCAAAAGGTAATGATAGCTCTTGCCTACCATCCCAAAAGAGGGGTTTGATTCCTGGGAGCGCTATGTCTGGTGAAACTAAACTCTGGCCGTGTTCCTGGGCGAGAAGCCAGTGAGGGATCATGTTCTTGGTCGGTGGGGATACAGGTGAAACGAGGCAGTTGAAAACATCATGTCTTCCCTCCACAGGAAAAGAGCTACTAGTGGCAAGGACTGCAGCACAGCACAGAGGGAATTTGATGTTTAAGAAAATTTATAAAAATCTTAGATATTGACAGAATTTGAAAAAGGATATGATGAAAAATCCACTGAAAATGGTGGAGAGCACCTAAACGTAAGCTAAACTATGAGTTAAACAGTCTTTGTCGTAGCAACAAACATAACAGTTTGCTTCTTCCAATATGAAGACGTGAACTCATTTGACATTAAGCCTTGAATTAATGAGGGTTAATCTGGGCTAACTGTGAATACTGTTTCATTGCATGGTTTAAAAATACGACAACAGCGGCACGTATAGAAACAGAGGCAAGTAAAAGTCAACGATTGACATTTGAAAAGGTGAGATATTTCGAAACAGCCATTGAGTGATTGCTACTAACAGCTATCGAGTGATTGCGGCTTGACCTTTTCTCACGCAGTGTTCAGCACTGCAGACAAGCTTTAATAGAGCAGCAACAAATCCCGACTCTGAGATTTCCACCTATCAGACATCAGCTCCTCAGAGATATGAAAGCCGAGGTATTTCAAGTCTCCTGTCAAAAGGTGCATATATGCAGTGTGCACAAGTCACGTTTAATTTTCAGTAATGTACATCTTTGCGTGTATTTTTATGTGTGGGGAATGTTTGTGCATTAATCCACCAGGCAGAAGACAGCATCCCTCCAGAGAATTAAGTAATGAAGTTTTGTTTATTCATAGGGAATATGTGTTGGTGTGTGCATATGTGTATGTTTTGACACATCACATCTAAAAGAGTGGGCAAATATAATCATAATGCGTCATATGCTTGTGCACACAAGTGTGTCGCTACATTTAAATATGTTAATAGTCTGTTTGTTAATGTGTTAATGCAGCAGTGTCTTACTGTCATGTACAGTATGCATAATAGAGTGGAGGAGCAGCTACAAAGATGCTGCAGTGTTGTTTATCTAAGGAGATAATTGCAAATACATCAAGAAAAACAGCAAACTGTTGGTACTGCACTTATTGGTTACATTCATCTAAATATAGTTTTAATTCTAATATCAATATTTCTCACATCAAAATGTGTAATAGCTACATAAGTCCACAGTGCAAAACCGTTTTATCTTCACAGTATTGGCGCTAAAATTGTGAGATGTCAAGGTTTTTTTTTTTTTTTTTGGTCTATTCTTTTCTATTGGCCTGCATTCATATCATGTGACTGTCAAGTTTCTGTCTGCTCAAACAAAAAAAAGGCTGTTTTAAGAAAGATTATTTTATATTGATGTACTCAGCCATATATTCTTGGAAATATAAAATTAAATGAGCAACTCAGCGGCAATTTCAAATGAAATGAAGCCCATCTACAGCAGACAACCCAAAACAGTAATCAAATGCACCAAGTCCACCCACAACACAATGCCCTTCACTAGCAGTCTGCTGTCCAAAGCTGACAAAAAAAAACTTTATTTATTGAAATCAAAGGAGAGATAATTAAAACTGATGGCCATAACATTAACCTATCGTATTGTTTAGTTATCAAAGACACTGTCATGTTTTTGTGTTGAGAAATGTTATCATATTATCATTAAAAGAAAACCTTAACGCGATCGTCTAGTCAGCCAATTGCAAAGCTTCAAATTAAAATCTAAAATCTATGTTTTTTATTGAAAGAACATCAACAAACAGTTACATAAAACAGCAAAAATAACATAACAGCTCACATCACCACACAACATGCAACTATGTGGTTTCAGCGGTAGCAGCGTCCATAACGATCACCATAGCAACCATAGAAAGCCTGCAAAAATCTTCTTAATGACTAACAAACTGAACATCATATAAATTCACTGAATAAAGATTATGAAAAAAAAATGCACATTTCTCACTAAAAACTCATTTTAATGATGAAGCTATTTTAAAATATTTCATTTTCCACTGAGAATGAAAGGAATAGCAGCCATCTTTTTGTTGTTGTTGTTGTTGTTTTTGCAGACATAAACTTGACAGTCACATGACGTGGATGCAGGCCAATAGAAAAGAATAGGCCAAAAAAAACTCGAGACATCTCACAATTTTAGACCTATTATTGTGAAACTAATACATTTTGTGCTGTGGACCAACGTAGCTATTACATATTTTGATGTGAAACTGGGTCGACTACACATACACACAGCATTCAGCAATAGATTTATGTCTGATATACACACATATACACAGCTAAAAACATTCTATAGTTGAATGACTCTTCAAATGCATAGCGTGCAAGTTTATTTCCACTTTTGATGCAGTTTTACATGCTATTTATTTACATTGTTACGTTGTTATGGAGGACGTGTGTGCGTGTGGTGAAGCTGTAGTTATCAAGGTCTGGATGTTGTGGTATATATATATTAGTGTACTGACAAGCTGTCAGCCTGTCTGAGCAGAATGAGATCACAGATAATAAATTGAAGTGTCTGCAAGGTTCGCTGTCAGAAATGTCAGCACTGTCTGAAAAATAGAGAGAAAGAGACAGAGAGGAAGCGGTTACCTCAAGATGAAGATGAGGAAGATCAAATGAAGGCAGAAATGAGAAGATGATGTATGGTCACATTAGCGGTTCCATAAGGCTGTAATGTCCATCACATTTCAGAAAACAAAACTATAAATAGATGGGAAAATGGAGTGACAACAAAGCTTTTCTTTTATGTGCTATTCTTACCATGTTGGCATTTAGTCCTCGACAGATTCAGCACCTGAAATGGAACTATCTGACCTCTGACCCTCCATGAAGAGGGATTATTTCCCTGCAGATATCAATAGAGCTTCACATAAATAACATTATTATATTTCCCAGTGTTGAATCCCTTTACCTCTGAGTTAAAACCCACCTGGTGCTTCATTTCTAACACATTCTCCCCTCAGGGAACAGAGAGCATCTACGGCAATTGTTATAAAACACATAAACTTCACAGCCCTATCAAGCAGGTTATTACTATTCCTGTCCTTTCACAGAGACTTTTACTGTGTTTTTGATCAATGGCTGGAGTGCAGCAGTAATAGAGCTGGGGCTATGGCTTCAGTTTTTACTGGGAACACCCACACACTATAAATTGTGCACACTCGGCCCTGCGAGATGCATCGGATAAAAGCATCCACCAAATGGAATAATAGATCAACTTTTTCTTTCAACAGCCCCTATTCCTATTTGTTTGATCTGCCTTTATCTCCACTATTTATGCAGTTTATTCTGCGGTGTGTGTGTGTGTGTATGTGTCCGTATGTCCTGCCTTATCCTCCCATTGGTGCAAACACAGTATATAATTAAAAACAAAAACACTGCATTTATGTTTCTTTTATAGCCAGAACACTTTTTTGTGACTTTGGTGGAGAAAATATAACATATTATATAATATATAATGTACAGACCTGCCAACACTCCCATTTTTCCTGGGTTTCTCCCGCTGTGCTCCTGTTTTGTTGTTTCTCCCAGGAAACTCCCGGGAGAATTTGCATGGCCCTCAAACTTTATTATGAATAACTGTCATACACACGGATCCATAAGTTTTGTCTGTTTGTCTGATGTTACCCAAGTTGCCAGATCGTTTATGAAACACAATCTACACACACAATTTCAACCCATCTGTCACCACAACCCAATTCAAGGGCGTGTGCATAGCTGCTCTCTGTGCAGACAGTCTTTCCTCCTGTCTTCTGTCCCCCTCCCTCTGCTGCTGATGTGATTCACTGCCTGCAGATACCGCTGGTAGAGAGGAGGGGCTGGATTGTCTCAGCCTGCAGCTAAGTTTATAAGAATTAGCCAGATTTTAAGATATGTGACAAACTCAGATAAACAGTTAGGCTACATACAGACAGCTTTTGTGTTATTAGCTTAACCAGCGCACTGTAAAACATACTGGCAGTGGTGGGGACACTGCCGGTAAAACAATTGAAAATATTGCTCCTCTACATGTTTATGCTTGTTGAACAGGTGGCTTGATAAAGTGCTTATTGGCTTGTCTCCCACAACGGTTTTGTTGCACTCACAGTAACAAATGTAGTTGTCGTCATCTCGAGTATAACATTGTCCTTCACCACCCCAAACCTCTCGAATTTTGAAACCTAAATGTTGGCAGGTAAATGCAAAATAATGTTTCTAAAGTTAAATATGGAGAATGTAAATATGGGGGGAAAACAGGCAATAATTTATTTAAAATTCATTAAAAACACACTTGTTAGTGCAGGATAATTGTTATAATCAGAGTAACTAAAAGGCACACAAAGCTGGCTGAAGTGTTCACGTGCTACGCTTAAAAGCCTCATTGCCATCTCTGAAATTTTGAGTCAGATTGATTTCTTGGCCTTGCAAACGTCCTCAGGATTTTAAAAAAAATCAAATATTTATTCTCTGCTCACTTCAGAGTTATGATTAAAACATGGAATTCATCTGATGTTAGAAATCCCGGAAACAGATCACATCTAAAACATAATCAATCACTGTTTGGGCTATTTGTAGTTTCTTTGACAAATGGGTTGTCAAGAAATTTGTATGTACGGGATATTTTACTCCTTCCCATCCCTCTTTGTGCTCTGCCAGGCTCAGAGCACACTGTCACCAGCCTGACTAAGCAAGAAAGTATTAAACTGCTGTTGCAGGCAGGCAGCTCAGTGCTTTATATCTCTTACAGGTGCAATATACGACATTCAGCCCCACTACATGTTGCACTAGAGAAACATGTAGTGGATCAAGATTGAATATGGATCAAGATTCTGTCACTGCATTGCCTATTTCTCACCTAAAGTGTTTTCAGAAACATATTTTAGTGTACTGTTTAGCTGTAAACAAACAACACACACATAGGGATTGTGACTTCATTCTCTGCTCAGGACGCCATTACTCCACTATAACTTTACATAGCAAATAGTTGTTTGCTGACATCTAGTGGGGCTGAATGTCATATATTGTACCTCTAAGTTTCAAAATGTCAGGTTTTCAGTAAGTGCTATGTTTAATCTGATGATCATACTTCAATTAAAACAAGTGTAACTGAATTTCTTCCAGCCATACCACAGTATACTCTTTAAAATGTTAATCAGAATTTATGATTTATAAAGCATGTTGTTGTTTCATAAAATTATGTCACATTTCAAAGCCATGAATTCAGCAGATCTTACTGTATTTTAAATGAGAATGGATTTTTTTTTTCCTTTTCACCAAATTTGTGGTTTGACTGAATCTCTTGTAATTGATAGAAGCCAGTCTTCAGTAGATGAGAGGATAAGTGTGTGTTTGTGAGTAAACCCACAACCTGAGCAAATGTCAGATCAGCCACAATGAGTGAAAACACCTGTGTGGGTGCGCAGAGTCATTATTTCCCAGAAATCTTTTGAGCTCATTACTAAACAATGCACCACTTGGAGCTGCAGCAAATTTCTGCTTATTCGCTGGAGGTTAAGAGGTTCAGTGTTTGTTTTTTTTAACAGTCACTCACGGCTGTTTAGGAGTCAACTTTGTATTTTCCTGTTAATTTGTGATTAACAGCTTCCTGCTTGTTAAGAGGATTTTCCCCCCAGTGTTCAAACCCAACACCTGAGTTTCATTTGGGCAAATGAGGTGAATTTGTTCAGTCTTATCAGGAGGACTGTGATGCTTTTCTCTGCTAAATTTTGGCAAAAAATTCAGGTGTTTTTTTGTTACAAATATTGAAAAATTAACTCTCATTGTGGCTGTTCCCCCTTGCTTAATATTAATTCTAAGCAAAATACAAATACAAATTTATCTTCCTTACACAACTTTTGCTGTTATAATGCAATTTGTTTTAATATATTTTTATGGAATAGTTTCTTTTACCTTTTGTGATGCAAAATTTGACCAACTGCAGTCAATTGGAACCCTGCCTTTTCTAAAACTAGTCATACTTAATTGTTTCTTTTATTGTACCTGCCACAACCTAACTATATAGGTTCAGACGCATTTATCCTCTAGTGTTCTTTCTTCCTCCCCCTTTAGCCGAAGACTGTATTATGATTAAATTGCTCTTCCTATGAAAACTGACTCATTGCTAATTTATCCTTTCATACTTTGCCTTCTTGTCATCATGTCCTATACTATAGCTGCAGATATATTTTTTCTGTCTTCTAATCTCTGGCTTCTATTGTTAGAATCATTGCCTAATCTACGCTAGTGATTTGCATTTTTAATGTAAACATTAGTATTCAGATATCCCCCACACTGTTCCCTGTATTATACAAAGTAGGCTTTATCCCAGTTTAATTGCATAATGTGTAAATAAAGGTTTATTTTTGGAAATAAGCTTGTTTGCGGTCAACTCAGAAAACTGATATCAGTTTCCTCTTTAACCTAGAGACTTTGTCAAAAGTAGTAGTCCTTGGTAGCTAACAAGCTAGTCACCAATTCATCCAGGAGTCACCAGGGCTTTGTTCATGGTAGTGATAGGACAGAGGTGAAACCTTGAAACCCCACTGAGGTCAGGACTTTTGAGATACTGCAGTTACTGCTCCCAACAACTCAAGAAATAGCTCCAATGCTAAAGTGATTATATCACAAGACTGGCAGTTTTTCCCTGTTTTTGGTCTTTATACCAACACATCCTGGACCTACCGTATTACTGGGCTGGGCATTATCCCTACCACTTGTCCAGTCCTCTCTCACATGTTTTTTCCCCATATATTTCACTTGTTTTCTTTTATTTCTCTTCTGCTCTTCCTCTTATCCAATGTGTCTAGGCGTTGAGTGCATCGTGGTTTTACCTGAACCAAGGAGTCACTGGGATCCTGTCTTCGGCACCTGCGTCTTCCTCTTCTCCTTCCTCATCCCTGTGGCTATCATCAGCATCTGTTACAGCCTGATGGTCAAGCGCCTGCGCAACGTTCGTATCCTGTCTGGCTCCAAGGAAAAGGACCGCAACCTGCGGCGCATCACCAGGATGGTCCTGGTGGTGGTGGCAGCATTTGTTGTGTGTTGGACCCCAATCCAGATCATGGTCCTGGCTCAGTCGCTGGGATTCAACCTGAGCAGCTTGTTTACGCTGGTCCTGATGCACTTCTGCATTGCACTAGGTTACGTCAACAGCAGCTTGAATCCTGTGCTCTACGCCTTCCTTGATGAGAACTTCAAACGCTGCTTCCGTGAGTTCTGCCACCCATCGCCATTCCGCCTTGACACCCAGCAGTCAGGTAGGATGAGGAGCATTGCAAGGGAGGTGGCAGCTGCCTATAGCTGCAAGGCCGGAGATGGCGGGGGACCTGGCGGAGGGACACCTAATCCAGCATGACTAGGCGTGGAGCTCCCATTGGTGGGGGTAGACCCCCCACAGAGGGGAGAGAACCAGGGGACAGGGAACTCCAACACAGAATTGACTCAGATTACAGCTCTCTAGCGGCACGAGCCCCCCCATCCCCCAACTAGAAGACTGGCCTGGGGTGGGGGGGAGGGAGATGTGGAGGGTGGGGTCGAAGGGAAAAGAATTTAGGAATAAGTTGGGCTTGAAGAACATCGGACCCGGAAGTTGAGAGTTTGGGTGGGAAGGGCTGTGGACATCTGGGTAGGGGATGGTGCCAGATATGGGAGTAGTTCAAACCACTGTGGATCCTTAATCTTAGAATGAATATGACCCTAACTCCACTGAGGCTGTCAGATATTGGAGTGGGGCTATGGACTTTAGGAAACCTCAGTAAAACTTCTTTAACTATCTTGAGGGTTGGCAGCATTTTTGACATTTATTGCAGGTCCAAAAACAACAGCCTCACGAACAAAAACCAGATCTGCCAACTCATGCTGGTACCCAGTTGCTGCATCTCTAGAAAGATACCCGACTCTGTACTTGGGTATGAGAGGGCAGGGGTTGGAACTGGATGTTTTGAGAGGGTTTATAAGCAGCATGGGATTAAGAGAGGCAGCTGGAGATACCAAACCTCTGACACCACCATGCACTACTTTGATGCTTGTAAAAAGAATAAAAATGACATTGGAAGCATGGATTGTGGCTATCTAATGGTAAGGACCACAGACTGAAGCCTTGCCAAGGAACAGAAAAGCTTTCTGGAAGTGTGAGAAGGAGGTTCAACACTTTCACTACAGTTTATTGTATCTTTATAAGTTGATGTTTCAGTCTAAAGAACTCTCTGTCATGAGTGGCGGGAAGTGGTGGACATAAAGCCCTGTGCTACCAGTACAGGGTCTTTATTTTGATTATTTCACTATGAATGGGTCTACATAATAGTAACATGCTGCTGAGCCCCTATCGAGACTTAGATGGGCACAAAAAGTGTAATGTGATAATATTTGAGACTGGGGACAGGACATTGGATGTAATATCTGCAGGTATTAGCTATGTAAGGAAAAGAACAATGTGCAACAAGCTACTCTTGAACGATATTTCGTAAACAGTGTCTCAGGACCCAGAATGGGTCACATGAATGTTATTTCTGACAGGGACAACATTTCGCAATGTGTCCTGACTCAAAGTAAGCCTAAGAAATCCTGTTCTAAAACAAGTTTCTTAGAGTTTTGTGATTTTTCAAAACTTTCTATGATCACCTTTGGGGTGTTGTAAATTTAGAATTTAGGGTGGGGTGGGGTTGGGTGGGGTGGGAAGGGAAGCTGGTGGCATTGTAACCTGAAAGAAAACCCAAATGGAACCACAAGAATCAGTTTCTGGGCAAATCCCAGCAAGGGTATTAACACTTTTCTTCTTCTTGCTGTGTTTTAGGACACAAAACGAGTGCCTGTCTGTGGTGTGTCCACACATGAAATGTCAATTTGCCTGTATCCAAGGGTATAAATATAAACTTTTAATGTGACCAGGGAAAAAAAAATAATGCATTTGTAAAAGCTGTTTCAAGTATTTGTTTCAAGCACTTAGGAAACATATGATGCCTTACAAGCCATCTGATAACAGCAAGGAACAGGGGTGAAAATCATAATTTATCAGATAACAATTAGGTGATTAGTGGTTCTGAATTTGTTGTTCTTAATTAGAATAAAGATTGAAAAACAATCCTCATATTTTGAAATATGCTTACCAGATGATATTTACAACACATCTGTGATTTTACAATAAGACAGTATATGCTCAAATGTTACCCTAAACATGATAGCAGTCACATAGTCTGCCTTGTCTGGTGTTCGTTAAAATGAAGCTCCTCAGAGCTACAGCTGGACAGTGAAGGCAACATTGCTGCAATTACTTGAAAAAAGAAAAAAAAAAAGTCAAGATCATGAATGCTTGGTTGTCTATCATTTGAATTTGGTCAATGCAGATGTTGCTTACTGATCCTAGTTTTGATTCTTTGCATATTGTTTGAGTACAAAAAGAAATCATAAAGAGCAGATTTATGCCTCCATAAATCGTTCTTTTTAAATTATGAGGTATAATTTTTTTTCTGGTTTAAAGATAAAATAAAAACAAAAATATAAATCTTCTCTGCTCTATTCTGGGCCATTATGACTATGAATGGGATCATCAAAAATGTTCCATTCTCATACTTGCTCTTACACCTGCACCTTCCTCCCTGTGTGAAATTACTTTCTTGCAGTGATTACAGATTTCTGCATCACCACTGCCTTTTGCAAAGCTTAGTCAGACTTTTTAAGCACTACCTTTGGCTCGTCATACTCCAAGCCAAACTTTTCTTTCAGATATTGATGAGTGAAATTGTAGAGGACTTTTCGAAACCAGTTCTTGATACCCAGCCCTAATGATCTGTCAGGAACTCAGCTGGCAACTGGTCAGCAACTAAAGCTCTGTCTGTTTTTAATGGTAATATTGAATGATCATCTAAATCAATTTTAGGGATATGATTAGTTTAATAATAGAGTATATGATACAGGTGTGGAGTTGCAAGGTCAAAAGGAAGGTCACCATCATTTTCACTAACTAAACCTGACCCACTGTGTTAAGTACAGGTCTAATGTGATGAAGAGAACATGATATATTTCTGCAAAGACAACTAGTTTGAAAGACAATACCGTCTGAGAAATTCTTTCCATGCTTGCAGCATGTGGTTCCTATTAGATACCTAATATGGTAATTAAGCATTTTGAATGAAAGGACAGGGGCAATGTAATCACAGATGTTTTGAAAATGACACATCTGGGTATGCTGTTTTCCCCACATCTGTAGCTTCTGTCAGGTTTGGAGATGAAACTGATCAGGTTCGGGGTCAACAACGGGTTTGGGAGTATTGGTTGTAAACTTTGGGTTTGAGGTATTTTGAGGTTGGGGGCGTTCACACCAGGTGGGGTTGAGTAAGGGTCTTATCAGTGGAGTAATTTTGACTCCCAGTACCACAGTGGCAAAGCAGGAGGAAAGGGGTCACAGTGCTCTGACCCCACTCCAAGGGACAAAGGGGCTCTCTCTCTTCTTAGTGTCTTAAAGTGGAAATCAACCCTGAAACAGAAATCACAAATGGTATTCTCATGATGACATTTGGACATTTTAAATGACAAAAAAAAAATTATCCAATATGATAATAATTTTTAATGCAAAAGTTTATATGATTTATTTCTATTCATTGTGTTTACATTGTACTATCCGAACAATCTAACAGTGACAATTTCAAAGACTAAACATTATGGCAGGTATTTTCTCAATATTTGCAAAAAAAAGCATCATGTTAAGACAAACAACTTATTCTCTAAAACCTATTTGCATATTTTCTTCTGGCACTGCTCGTGAGAAATAACAAAATAATATCACTTTTTTTCCACTTTTTGATGTAAATAAAAATAATGAAAAACAGGTCATTTTCAAGCAGACAAGATAGTACAATTTTGATAACTGATAAAAACCCCTTGCAGCACAGTTAGTCACTCAATTTCCAAGGGATTTAATCAAAATATTATGAATCAGTTTTTGATGTAAAATAAAATCAGCTTCTCAACAATCTTGAACAGGCGTCTGACCAGACATGGTTTCTTTCTTAATTTTTGGGTCTAACTTTAAGAAAGTGGTTTATAATCTGGAGGTTTGTTGTACAGAAGTAAACAAAGTGACAATTTAATTTAAAACTTATGCATTTAAGGATTAACATTGTGAATTCTGTTTTAGGGTTGGTGTCCCCTTTAATTTTATATGTGTGTCACTTGTTACTTACGTAGCAGTTTGATTGGTTAAGCTTTCTTTACTTTGGAGTCAAAACATGTTTGTAATATTTTCTCACTTACTTCTTGAGTTTTATGACAGCAAGTTGATACCATTTGTTGTCATGAAGGGTTATGTTTTACCGTTTTTTGTTTTTTCTTGGTAAAGTTGTCTGTGCAAATCAGTTTGTCTGCTGCAGTTACTCTTTGCAGCACATACTGTATTAATCTTTTATTTAGTGTGTCTTCTTTTGTTTGAGAGGAACAATTCTATGAACTTACATTGCCTTAAATATCAAGTGAAGTCTGTTACTGAAGCTCGCTCTCTGGCTGGATAAAAATGTGTTCTAGTTTTTACTGGTGCTTCGCTGTTAGTTTATACTAGTCCAGACCTGTATTCATAAAGCCTCTGAGGACAGGATTCATCAGGCCATTGAGAACAATTCAATATTGAGTATGTATTTCTTAAAATAGCTTTCTTCAGTCATAAATTAAGAGTTTAACTGCAACTTTAGAGTATTTTAATAGGTTTGCATTTTAGGTAAGTGGATATTTGCCTTCTTTATTCTCCTTAAACTTTAAAATACAATACTGCTAGTTGGGAATGCTAAAGTAACCCACCTGCTTAAATGTAAATTAAGGTGATGGATATGCCATTCTGCCATTCTGCATCTCCAACTGAAACCTCTGATTGTATAGAAGTAACAGTCACATTTCATTAAATTCCCACTTTGTCTATTAGCTTCACTTCCAGCTGAGGTAATCACAGTGAACCTCAACATCTGTGTGTTATACAGCCGATTCATGTCATTTTGTCCAAATTGAAAAAGAGGCTCCATGGTTTGCTGTGTTGCTGTAAATCGGTATCAAGTACTGATGAAGTGTGGATTCTACCATGGTCACAATAAACTGGTGTCATGAAGGGCTTAATGAAGTGAAGACTACACAGAAAATACACCTTCATGAAGGGCTGTAAAGTGTCAGCTAATGTACATGTACATGACACACCAAACATAGTTCTGGTCAACAGTTCAACCTTGGTTCTAAATCAGTACACAAGATATAATAAACTGTATGTATCCATGGTGACATAGTGATTTTCTATAGTTGCCATTTACCAACAGTTACCTCTTATTGGTGAAACAGAGCTTACGATGGGTTAAAATGTCTACATAAACACTTTTTTAAAAAAATGAACACATCTTCTCTTTCTGCTTGTGATAATAGGCCATCATTTATAAACCCAGTAACACTCTATTGTGTTTTCATGAGTGTATTCTCGCTTACTTAGTGTTGTGCATTTGGGAGCCCTGTGCTTCTGTAGTATATTATGATGTGATTCCCTCTTACAAAATGGGGTCAAAAGTGATTTCAGTTGCATCCTAAGTAGTGTGAGTGCACCTTTACCCCATATGACTTTAAACTCTATACCGACAACAACAGAGACAAATGATTTCATAGACGGAGCTATTGTATTCCTAAAGGTTGGGTGATTTGCCAGACTCACAGTGCTAGGAGAAACATTAGACCCAGCTCTAAATGTCACAGATGTGTGTCTACAGATTCTACTGTGAATGACTTGCTACTTGAGCTCAAAGTATTGATCACCGTGTAGGTCACTTAAATGAAAGTCCACCATAACTAAAGCCAGACAATATTCACTTTACTTATTTTGGTCCAGGAAGGTTCAATAAACACTCATGTGATGTCAATCAGTGTTTTCTTCAAATTTTCAAACCACAAAACCAGGCCAACGATTTTGGATGTCAAATTAAAACTAAAATGTACACCCAAATGAGTTTCTGAATAAACCTAACATAGGCCATAGTCAGAATAAGCATATTCATACATTTGTTTATTCTTTATTTGTAGCACCTATTTTAAATACTTAAGCCAGGTGTTACAGAAGTCAGATGGACTTCCAGATGTTTTGTTTTTCTACTATGGCTATGAAAATCAATTCAATTAAAATTAGTTCAATAAATGTTATTTATCCCAGAGGGGCAATTAAAATAGCAGGCATATAAATTGTTTATGGGGAAACCAAGTGCTCAAGATGTATTATACTACAGGTAAATGATAAGATAAAACTGACCAGAAAAAAAAGCATTAAAAATTTTAAAAAATGATACATAGGCTCTTTTTTACTTTATTTAGGTTACCGTGCCATAAACCTGATAATGCACTCCAAAGTCATCTGGTATAGAAAATAATGGACTCCACTTTGCTTCTGAAGTGTGCATTATTTTCTTAAATTGAAACTCACAACAAATTATCACTTACAAATTGTCCAGCCTCCTGTCAGCTCGCTGCTAAAGTTTAGAAACTCAAAAGCGAAGTGAATTGAGTTTCAAATAATCAACAGCAACAAATTTAAAGAAATTAAATGTTTTATAGGCTTGTCTTTACCAGCTATAAATCATAAATTATGGAAAATGTTTTAATCCTAGTGTTAAATTTACAGGATTATTAGTTCTGTTGATTGGAGCTACATTTTTGCCATACTTCTGTTATGCCTGATGATCTAGACTCTTCTGTTTCAAGACAAGTTTTATGAATACAGGTCGTCTTTTGTACAACCTAGCAGACTTTGTGTAGGAAAAATGGCCGGAGCATCAAGGACACTGGCTTTGATATGATTTATCTTTATGAAGACGTGCTAACAGCTGTGAGGCTCTTTGTGCTTAACTGTCACTGTTAAAACTGAAGACGCAACGATATTTTGTATTACTGTTTGGTGTTTTTTGTAGCACAAAACTATATAAAAAGGACAATGACTCCAAGAGGGCGAAAACCCTTTGTATAACAATGCAGAGTGAACATTATTATATTGTCCGTTAGCTCTGTATAGACATTCTGTTTGAATATTACAGTTATGTAAAAGTATAAAACATGGTTCTAATCATCATTTAACGTCTGACCTCTTTCTCTTGTTATTCTTGGTGTATAAATAAAAACTATTTCTCGCCAACTGTAACAGTACGTATCGTTACCTCCGTGCATCTGAACGCAAGGAGATTCCCTTCATTCGTTTACATTTTACGGACCACATGAATGTCAACTGAAAAACCTGTTGAAAATCCAAATCTAGGAAGAAAAAAAAACATACAATGTTGATGTTGTTATTACTATTATTGCTATCAAAAGAGAAAAAAAACAGTGTCGCATTAGTGTGTTTTTGCTGTGCGGGAGACTGTATGGTATGTATCTATGTATTACTTGTGGACTGCATTTTGCTCACTGCCTGAGTCATGAAATGAAACAGTTCTTAGAGCTCAAACATTACTGAAAGTTTTCTTCAGTGAGAGTTGTTGATGTCAAGGCCCCATCTTTTGAAATTTGTCTCACTCACTCACAATATGGCTGTGATAGTTTCCACACTTCTTATCTCACTTTTGGGGTCAGGTGTTGGTAGGAGCATGAGCTAAATGATCAAATATGTAATGGAATCTGTGTAATATGTTTAAATATGACCTGATGCTATCAAGTCATAATTTACTAACTCTGGTGGGATTTGATTATCGGATGTAAATGTGGTCAGAGCTGAGGTGACAGAGCTGTTTCTATCACATGACTCTGGCTGTAGCTACATAAACTAATTTGTTCCCTGTTTTGCTGATGGCAGATTGAAGTACCATGCTAGCTGGCTTGTTGTCAATGCATAGAGAGTTTTTGCTGAAGCTTGAATTTTAAATTGTATATTTTCTTTGCATATGAAATGAATAAACAAATAAATGATGACCGTGACGTGTTTCATTATTTCAAAAGTTAGATTCTAAATGGGATAAATGAGATCAGTCAGATAACAGTCCGGTCTGAATCACAGCACAGTTCCACATTAATGTTAATTAATAATAATCAAATCCTCATTTTCCTTCCTAGCCATTACCTGTGCAAAAATGGTGGCCATTCTTAATTTTTATATAGTAGTTTTGTATATATTTTGGTGTAAGTACATTCTTCCAAAAATTAAATAAAATTATAGTTTTACAAGCAAATTAAAGCTTGACTGGACAGATTCACCAAACACCTGAGTTAGCCACTAACTAAAATTTAGCTAGTTAGCTTGCTAGCTCACTCACAGGATAAACAGTTATCTCTAAGTATGTGGTATTTTGTATACATTATTAGATTTTAGTTGTTTTTGTTCAATGAAAAAGGCCTACAGTACAGTCAGGCCTTTCAAAAACAAAGCCCTTCTTATACCCTTGGCTAATCAGGTGTGTATTTGTATCTAAAACACTATAAACACCTATAAACTATAACCTATAAACATCTGTGGAAGCACCGCCATCTTTTCAGATTTATAAGTGTGGAAAATACATTACACAGTTCACTATGGGACGGTTCTTAGGATTCCAAGCAAATCATATCCAGTAGCCTTTGCCTTGTGATAGTGCTGTTTGAGTATACCAAGGTTTCAAAGTAACTTTGAAGATGCTCCATGTATTATTCTTACTACCGTGATTATCAGGAATATGTGGCACTGTCTGTAAACTTAAAACTCAATTCACATAAAAAATATTCTGTAGGTGGTGGTATACACCTTAAGATACATTAGACTGATCTGCGCCTTCAGCCACAACTTCCCGAATCTCTAAACAGATTCTCTTGTCTTTCATCAGAAACTTTTACCATCACGTTACTTAGGTTTAACAATTCCTTGTTATTGATTGACATGACAGTGAGCTTTAAGACGAGTAAGTGGACTGTCAAATACAAAAGATGAACAGCTAACTGGAGGAGGAAGCTTTTCCAAAGTTCATGCGGGAGATCCAAATCAATCAAGCGTGCTTATAGTTATGTACAACCATTATAGAAACACACCAGGCATCGAATGTAATCACAAAAGCAGAATTCTTAGCATGTCTATCCCTTTTCGAATGAGTCATAGTCTTTATACAATTACAGCAGCTGACACTGTCCCCCACTCTGCACACACACATCCATGGCAACATTGTGTTTCACAAGTGCATTGCACTATGAAATAATGTTGATCCAACATTAAACATGGATTGATATATAACTGAACATTATTTCTATTCAAATTCAGTCAATTTGAAATTTAACATGTCCGCATAATCATAATTTTGTATGTGTGAACATTAAAATTTTCTGACAGTATCCATCTCAGAGAGGGAAAAAAGTGCAACAACTAAATAAAAGTTACATAAATTGTAATGCTCCCTGCAGCTGCATAGATCTTTGTGGATGGAATTCGAGTTATTTATTTATTTTCTTTAAAAGTCTTTGATCACTGGTGCGATCAAACCTACCACTGGAAAGACTTTATAGCAACAAAACAGAGAGACTTTATTGATCTCATACTGTTTTTGTTTGCCACAATGGAAGTTTTAAAAATAATTTGGATCTTTTACTTATGAAAACATGGCAATATTGTAGTATAAAAATACTCCATTAAATTAGAAGCAACAGTAAACCCACCTACCAAGAAATAACTACACCACTGCTGTCAATTTTTTTTTTTTTTTTTACTTTATATGGGTAGAACAAAGATTCCCTGGAGGACACAATGGGAAAAATAATCAACCGAGAGTTTCTAATAAACAACCATTTTGACCTTTTCAGATTTGGTAGAGTTCCTGGTCTTAGGTTTTCAAAGTGTGTGAGAGGAAAAAGGTTAAAGCAATTTCCCCATGTCGCCCTTTCAGCACTTAAGGGCAACTGTTGTCAGTCTTTAGATCTGTCCAGCACAGCACTGTGGATACTGTAGACATCTGCTTCCTGTGAGATGAATGTCTCCTCTAATTGTGACTCAAAAGTGGCAGAGTTTGAAAAAGGTGCTGTCAGTCACACTGTCAATGAGTGAACACTGATATCTCAACAACTACTGACCAGATCAACATACAATTTGCTGTGGATATTCATGGTTCCCCAGAGGACAATTGCTCATTATGATCATGACTCCATCCTTTTACTCAGCACTATAATCAGGTCATTTTTACTTTCATGTAGACCAACACTTCACAATATAGTGTAGTATAGTTTTAACCCTAACAGGTATTTTACTGTATGTCTCGTTGTTTCAATTAATCAAATAGTTCAAATCTATTAGACAGAATATCATAATTCTCAGGAAACATTGGTCCATTATGTCAATACATTAAAAGGTCTGGCAGTAATCTACAGTATAGTTTTGGTATGGTCAAAAATCCCATAAAAAAAGATCAAACCCTAACCCTTACCCTAACCCAACAATGTGTTAGTCTGTCTCTCAATACATTCTGACATCCCAAGCCTGTATTTTTTTTTTTTTTTTTTTTAATGCTAAGCAATTTCCAGGATGCCAACTGGAGTTCTGGGCACATCCAACTGGCTAGAGACCCCAAGGCCAGACCCAGAACATGCTGGAGGGATTATATTTCTCATCTGGCCAGGGAACACCTGGGGATTCCCCAGGAGGAGCTGGAGGACACTGCTGGGGAGAAGGACGTCTGGGTTACCTTGCTCAGTCTGCTGCCAACGTGACCTGGACCCAAATAAGCATCAAAGAGTTGATGGCTCAGTAATTTCCTGAAAACAGCTTAACATTGCAGTTTTTAACAAACATTATTCAAACAATAGATATTGCATTTATGTGGACAAAGCCTTTATTTGAAACTGGCTTAGAGGGGCTTTTGATCGTACTTTCCCCACTTCTACAAGCATGTTTTACATGTTTCAGAAAGAAGCCTCATTAAAACCTGTCTGATCCACTCCGGTTTAAAATTGCTGTCAATGCTGTTTGCAAACTCAACACTTCCTCAACGTTTACCTGTTGTCTTTATGAATTCAGTATAATGTTTCCACATGTGGCCAGTGCCGGCGCCTCAAAAGGTATAATCCGTCCAATTCCTGGAAGGCTTTTAATGTGAAACATTGCAGAAATTGTTGAGTTGCATTCACAGAACTTTGATTTTAAAAAAAATGTGAAGTACAAGCAACTGGAAATAATTTGAAAAGAAATGAAAGGAAAGGAGAGAAAGAAACCAACAGCACCAGAGTGGTGAATATGACAAGCCTGTGGTTGCACTGATGGAATTAGTGCTGGAGAACTCTATATTAGAGCATGCTAAGTTTATCATGTGAGCCATTAAATCCATTTTGCCGTCACTTTTGTGAGATTAAAAAAGAGTATCATATTTAAAAGTGTTTTACATGCACTCTTAGACCGATCAGAGGCATTCCTTAAATTTAATCTCTTTCTCTCTCTCCTTTTGTCCCTCATCATCTCAACTCAGCCACATTTATTTAAATGAACTTGGGTGACAATAAACACAATCACCCTCTCTGAAGTGTCCTCTAAGGACAAGTACAAGGATAAGAAGTCCTCATATCTATTCATCTGCCTCCCTCATTTTATCTTCCTCACTCGCCCATCTTTCATTCTGTCCCCTCTCCTCCTCTTTCATTACATAACAGCTCAGCTCCGTCCTTCTCTCTCTCCTCTCTCTACCTTTCATCCAAACTTTTTCTATTGTCCTCACAACTCTCACAAACTTCCACTCTCCTCTTCTTCTTCCATTTTTGGTTGTTTTTACTTGCTTCATCCCCCATTCTGAGAGCTTTTCTCATCTTTTCACCCATTTATCCAATGACAAACCCTTTCCCCAGCCCTCTTTTACCTCCCACTCTCCTTTTTATCTACCTGTAACTGACGTTTTTTATCCAAAGTGCCAGCTTAACCTTTATTGCTTTACTTACTTTACTTATGTTATTACTTTATTAATATTGTAACTCTTTCAAATAAGGTCCATATGTATAAAAATTTAACTTGCCATTTAGTGGCAGCTTTGCTTCTGCAAACATTACTCACTAATGTCCAGCACATTTGGGGGCAAGTGTCAATCCACATTTGACCAGCATTCTTATCACATTGCTGTCACAGGTAATTCTCTCTTCACTATTCACAGAGTTCTGCAGTCGTTATTCAATACACATTACTGTTAAGCCCCAGAATCACACAGAATTATATTGCATAAATTATGTGCCAAATAAATTTACCTAAATGAGATAAAGCCAGGCAGTGTCCACCTTTGTTCAACTCAGTTCAGGAGCTGAGTTGGATGACACTTGTAGACCCCTCGCTCTCAAAACTACCAATCTGTCAGTGCACACTTAAAAAAAACACAAAGCCCTCACATTTCCTTGCCTTATAAAGTAACTCAGGCTTAAGTCGAAGATAGCTTAAGTCCAATGTTAATTCTCCTTTAAGCTTTTCCACGACTCCTGAGGAAAACATGTGGCTCTTCAGTTGTTAAATGCTCCACCATGTTCACCAGCTAGTTGCTGGCTTTGTCCGGTTCAGCGGGTTCATCAGGGCTTGTTTGCTGAAAACAGCTGCCTGCTGCTGCTGGCAGTGATGAGAGCACTGAGGCCAAGATTAAACCGAGCAATAAATGAGCCGTAAAACCAAAAAAGAAAATCTACGAGGCTAGCAAATGACTAGCAATGATTTAAACCAATATAAATATAAATTGATTAATAGTGCTCTTGCTCTACTTTTAGATTACATTAAATAGCAACAAACACTCACAGTATGTTAGATAATATACTGCACATGGCTGATCACACACACACACACACACACACACACACACATAGTATGCTCCCATTGTAATTCCTCACACACACTTTCCTGAGGGCAGATGTGACCATTACATTAATAAATGTCTCTCATCCATCTGTTGATATGATGGAAAGAGAAAATTTCCATAGTAACATCTCTGGCCTTTGACCTCCACAGGGGTCATGAACTCCCATCTAATTTCCTTTGTAAAATCGTGACTGATGAATGTAAAAGAATGTTGCCAAATTGATGGTCAGCAGCATATTCGTTACACCTACTGTCACAGTGCTCCGACTGACCTTTGACCTCCTCACAGTTGGCTGCTTGAACGATTGGGAGTAAAGAATATGAAGCCTGTGCTGTTTGATCATTCATGGATAGGTTCATTGAAAATTAATAAAATGGAACAAAATGGATTTCTTTTATACTGTCTTTTTTTATGAAACTGGTGATTCAAAGGTATAAAGGATAGTTAGAATAAATGCATTTGAAAACGAAGAGCAACCAATGAAAATGTCTCCTAGAGTGAAGTGGAAGCCAGTAGGGGTGTGCCCGAATACAAATACATTATTTGGCAAAGCACAAATAGTAGGTTTTATACGAATATCATTATTATATTATTCGTAAGGTAATTTATTCATGAACACTTATTGTAACACTTTAATTTTCTAAAATTAAAAGTGTCATAAAAACAAAAACAGGATTTTTAAGCCTCTTTCCACTTTTATTCCAATACAAATACAGATACAGATAATTTTGCTGCCTCAACAAATACAGATACAAATACAAATACTGGGGTCTCTGCACATACCTAGTAGCCAGTTCAGTGTGTCTTTCATGAAACAATGATGCATGCTGTAAGGACACCTCAGGACAAATCTACAAATATTATTGTAGGCTAAATTTAAAGGCTGAAGATGAGTTTCGGAGGTGTTCTGGTATATAATATCACCATAATCAATAATGGGAAATAAAAGCTGTTGAATAATTTGTTTTCCTGCTTGGAGAGTAAAACAATTAATTGACCGATATCGTATTCTGAGAGTAGCATTTATTTTATTTCTAATAAAATCAATATGAGGCCCTAAAAGAAAATTCAGAATCAATCCAAAGTTCCAAGTATTTAAATTTATGAACTTTAATAAGTGGAGACACATCAGTAAAATTAATCGCCAGCTCAGCAGGAGAATGATTAAGATTATAACTAGTACCAAACAACATGCTACAGTTCTGCTTTTTTGATATGAGATTGTCATCTAAAAACCAATTTCGAACAAAAAAAAATTCTGATTGCAGAGAGCTTTGAATTTTAGCTATATCAGAGTAAGATGTGTATATAACTTTATGCACCGGGTCTATTTTTTTTTGCTGTAGCGACTCACATCTCTGAAGCATGAAATTCACTTGTAATAATAGATGCCTGTATTCATAAGCAATTCGCTAAATTGATCTTTAATGATGCATTCCTTTTTATACTGATGGCCTCTTAAACCTCCATTCTGGTCTCTATAATTACATACTGTGTTTTAATGGAGCCAAACAGACCCAGCGTTATGGGGCCCGCCCATTCAGGAATTTGTACCTCTCAGGAGAGATCAGCATCAACGTCATTTTTATGCACGGGCTTACCGGGGTTCAAACCCTGGCCCCAACAACATGAAAAGGCCCACGAGGCTCAGCGAGGAAAAAAAACCTCCTGCTTCATTTGAACATTTTTTTTGTTTATTTGTTTATTTGTCTTTGTCCATTTGTGGTGTCTGGATTTAGAGCGAAGTGAGACATCTGTCCCGATGTTTAGTATCTCAGCTCCGACACGGAAACTGTAAGTGCGGTGTTTATTGTTGTTGCTGTGCTTCCATTTGTCGCCTTTACACTTTTAATTTCACTCTTTTTTAATCTTTCTGTTGTCTCTTTCTGTTTGTAAGAAGCTTGTTTAACCCTCTGAGTTTTAATTTGCGGCAGTAACTGACTGTTATTCAGAGTTTTAGAGTTAAACGTCCAGTGGCTGTTTGTCGGCTTGTGACACCAGAGCGGGAAGTTTGAAAGTGGCTAGCTGAAGTTAGCATGCTGGGGCTAATGATCAAAACAAGTTAAATTAAAATGGAATTAACTTGTCATTGGAAAGTGACATTGTTAGAGCCCTGGATTTTACCTCTCTAATCAAGGATCGCCACACATAAAACCAGGAGGGAGACATTTTAAAGGTAGAAACATACTTTAATACCTGCGGTTATTGACCGATTCATGCAATATTCTTATGCTTCCACCACTTGTGAGTGGACAGAAGGATGCATGCAGGCTTCATTTGCCAGTGTTGTATGAGTTCTGTTTTTGGAAATTGGTGCTCCCTTTTATTGTCGCCATTTAGACTTTTTTTTACCAGTTACTTTCCTCTGGCACTGGGACTAGAGCCAAATTCATGATATAGTCTTTTTTACAAATTTTTAAGTTTCTGCTGTCATGTAAACACTGTGCTCTTGAATTTTATGATCTGTATTGTGTTCGTTCATATATTACGAGGGTGTCCATGAGCAGAATATGAAAAACTGACCTTGCAAAGAACCTTAAGCGTGATAGGTCGTAATAATACTGCGTACATGATGGTGCTCTAATTGGAAACACTGAGTCAATGTGTCTCCTCCTCAATCAGACGACAGATGCCTGTATGGATTAAGTCAATATTACAGCGGCCACTCTTGAACACCACATCAAAAGATACTGTGATTAAGGAGACTAGACAACAGCCTCGCTATTGAAAGAAATTATGCAAATAGGTCATTAAACCACAATTCTTGTGACATACTCTCTTTACAGCTCTCTTTCTTAATTACCCTTAACCAGATGAAAGCATGAAAGAATGCGAGAGAGAGAGAGAGAGAGAGAGGGAAAGACAGAGGGAGATAAACAGCAGGAAAACAGGAAAGGGATAAATTAAATGAGAAGACAAATAAGAGAAATAAAGTGCAGAGGCTCAGTTATTATGAAACCAATTACCTACTAAGTGTGTATACGTTAAGACAGTAATTACACGACATGATGTGTGATCATGAAGATGTTTTACGTCAGACTCTGCGTTCAAGCGTAGGGCAGCAGTGACATGCTACACAGTATCTGAGGCTTATTGTTTTCAGATTTTTCAGATTTTGCAGTTTTTGTTATGCACAAAAACCAAATCTTTTGTTTCCTTCTGCAAGAAAACACCAAAGACAGTCTAGTTTACAGTAAATGAGGTCAGAAAATGTTTCCAATGATGGAAAGTGAAGAGAGGAATAAGGAAAATGCAAATGAAGTATTGTGGATTCTTAGTGTGGAAGAAAACTTTAACATGTTTGCATTACAAATGGTATTTTCAACTGGATCAATCAATCAAACTTTATTTGTTTAGCACCCTTCATACAGGGTAGTGCAATTCAAAGTGTTTTACAGACGACTGATTAGCCAACAGTAAGACAGAACAAGTGTAGACAGTAAACAGTAAGACACTTTGAGACTAATGCACATGAGAAATAAAGATTGTGAAAGTGTAATTAAATTAAAAAGATTTAAAAGCTACAATAATCATAATAATAAAATGAAGTGAAATAAAAACTACATTAAAAACTAGATAAAATAGATGAAAAACAAATAAAATCCATAAGAAGGGGAAAATAATAATGACAATCAATCAACAATGACGTCACATGCAAAACTGAGGTAGTGTTATCTATTTAAACTCAAAATGCTTACAACAGTCAAAATGTTGGTGATAAAATTATGAAAAAAATTCATGCATCATTCTGCGGGTAAAATAGAAAACGTGCATACAGCACTAGTTACAGTAAGACACTGAATGTCACTGCAGACTTATTGTTTGACATATCTGAACAACATTTGAAACATGTGATATCTAGTATCCAAAGAATGACTCTGTCAATTTTGCTAGCATTTGAATGAAGAGTTGTGGAGATATAGATGTTAATTGATTTTGCATATTTTTAGAAATATAAAGTTTGACCATATGTTGCAGTGAGGCAAACATTTGTCACACATCAATGTGCTGAAAAAAAAATCAGTTTTGTAGGACGTACAAGTGATTTTTTTTTTTTCGAAGTTTGAAATGTAAAATTTCTATGAATTTAGATTTGTTGTAATAAGCTACACCATTGCCAAATTTTATGCATTAACTGAGTCATGACCCAAGATCACGCAAACCAAATTTTGTACAAATCCATGCAGCCAATTATGAGATATAAACTCTTCGCATTCGTAGTGCCCCCCAGAGGTGAAGCATAATGCACTTTAATACATAAGCTTAGCGAAAACTGTACATGTGTATCAAATTTCAGGTTGATACCTCAACGCCTTCATGAGTTATTGCACATTTTTTTAAATTACCTATTTTGATAAAAATTCATTGGCTTGTATAATTGAAAGCAATTGACATATTGAAAGTTCAGCAAAGTCCATAGATGATCCTGACTAAGTTTTGGGACGAGTTTCTGATGAGATGTTAAAAATAGGATTTTGAGAAAATTGAGAAAAAGTTGTAACATTTGACATTTTTAGAGCAGAAGACCAGTGGAGTAAAGATGCAGATGACTTAAAATGATGAAATAATTGTGACTACAGGCCAAGCTGTTCTCAAGATAATTGCAAAAACATAAACCAGCGGGGAAATTTTGCTGTTGCAGCAGCACAAACACAGAGAAGCAAATACAAAAATAGAGATCAAGAATAAATAAGTGAAAAATAAAATAATAATTTTTAGAAATAAAATGTAAAAACTACACAGGGGGCACTTTAAGTCAAAATTACAATTTTGTGGGATAGGTACATTAGCGTGGATGTTTCATTTGTGTGTGAGTGCCGCAATATTTTGATCTTAAAAGAGGCCAAATTATAACAGAGATAATCAGACTTTAATCCAGGCTGTAATTAATCTAAATCCATACGTTCAAGTCCAAATACATACATAAAAGGACCAAATAGTAGAAATCAATGGGAATCAGAGATTAGGAAAAATTACAAGAAAAAAATCAATGAGAAATATTAGCAGGGAAGGCGAGGGGAGAAAGGAAAGCAACTTGTAAAAAGCCACATGGGTTATTATGTTTGTGAATGTTCATGTTAGCTTCAACAGAGCAAAGACAGAAAGGTTGTACATATAATTCTGCCTACAGTGTCACATGACCCCAGTTCTGTTTGAGAACGATAATGGGAAAGCCAAGTTGACGCCATGAGGCAATTACAGCAATACAATTACAATGAAATCATTTCCAGGCAGCGGAAGGGGGGCTTGGGGGGGTCATTCATTAATCTAACCTTGCACACACACACACAAACACACATCATCATCATCTCCATCTAATTTCATTTAAACTGAAATTATACACAGATATTTGCATAGATGCAACAGATGCAAACCCATATGTGTGACCGTGCAAAAACTTACTGCAATTTGACTGTCATGCAGTCACACATAGAGATAGTCCTTATATATATTGGTAACTAATTAGTAACCATGCAATCAGCAGGTCTAGAAATAGAAGCAGCTCTGACTAATGAACATTAATTAGTGGCAGAGGGGAGAAGAGATTGAATTAATGACGGAAGACAAAATGGGAGGAGACAGAGAGACAGACACATGGAGAAGCAGACAGACCAAAAAAACCAAAACATTATTGTTTCCATCAGTAAGAATAATTATAATATGCTGTGTCCAACAAGTTTTGTTACTCTTCTACAATAGTCGCAACCCTCCTCCACCCCATTCATCACTCCAGTGCCCAAGTGGGAGCTCACCTCTTCATTCTCCACCACAAGTGTGTTGGGACTCAGTAGGAGCAGGTTTGGTTATTAGCAATAACAAATAATTATCAAAGATACTTATTAAAAATGAATACAATTAATAATATGAATTAATAATTACAGGGCACCAATAACCAAACGGTGAAAACGGTCTCAAAAGGGGGTGTTCATCCAAGAATGTCAACATGTGAGAGATATTAACATTACAGGATGAACAGTGAAGTCACCATCTATCATTTAACTACAAACTATCAAACAAGCAGCTACAAACAGCAAGTAACTACAAACAACAATCAAGCATACGGCACATGTAGATGTGTGTGTGTGAAAGAGAGGAAGGGGAGGAGCAAGATGGCGGACGTGACCCTCGTGGGGGGGATACATCATGTGAGAATTCGGGTCAGAGGAGATTTGAACAGACTTGACTTGACTTAATCCTCTTTACCCCGTTGAGGGGCATACCAGAGCTCTCCGTCTCACTCTCTTCTGGGCCCGGGCCTTTGCTTCTTGCCAGCTCACTCCGATGTTCTTCAGGTCTTTGGAGTGTAGAACGTCTCCAGGTGTTTCTCGGCCTACCGGCTTTCCTCTTCCCCTGCGGGTTGTAATCCAGGGCCTGTCTAGTGATGTTGTTTGAGTCCTTCCTCAGAGTATACCCTATCCAGTTCCAGTTGAGCAGAGACACTGGCTAATGGTGTCTGCTGGCTTAACTTGGGGACAGAGTTGAGCTTTTATCTGCTCACCACATGTGGGTTGGGTTTATGGATCATGTTGACTTTTCACTTTCCACCTCCATTACAAGGATTTGTGGGAAACAAGGGCTCAAAACTGATGTTACATGTGGCACGTAGGAACATTACTACACACTGCCTGCGGGGGGGTTTTGTTTCTCTCTCTTACTTTCTCTCTCTCTCTTCGGTGCTCTTCCTCCTCTCTACCTGCCTTCCTTTGTAAGAGTGAAGCACCTGCAGCCAATTAACTATGATAGAAAAGGAGGACCTGAGGTGCAGTGTGGAGACACACACCTGACAGCCTGCAGCAGCAGCAGCTTCTGGGGAATCTTTCTCCCTTTTCCCCTTGGTTGTTTTCTTCCCAGCATGAGAGTGTGAGAGTTTTGGGTTTTGTTATTTTAGTTTGTTATTTTAGTTTGGGGTGAAGATCACAGGTAGTCCAGTTATCGGGTTTTGTTTTGATTAAGTTGAGAGTATATTTTTCTTTTGGTAGTTAGGGGGATGAGCTGGGTGCGACGGCCTACTGCGTGGCTGGCTCAGTAACTTCTTTTGTTCTTTTTGGCTGGGATCTCCATCCCGTTTTATTTGTTTTCTTTACAGTTTAAGTATGGTTTATTTGTTGAAAAATAAAATGGATGGTTTATTGTTAACCTAGAGGTCTTGGCATCCTTTTCATATGGTTGGGTCTCCAGGTGGGTCCACAGTTTTTCAAGCTTGTCTTAAAACAACAGTCAGGTCCCCAAATGAACATTGAAATAGCTTTTTCTTGCCATAATCATTCCACATTCCATTACAAGATCCCTTCATAATGTACTTACCATGTAAGTGATGGGGGACAAAATCCACAGTCCTCCTTCTGTGCAAAAATGTATTTAAAAGTTTATCTGAAGCTAATATGAAGATTCAGCATCCAAATGAGTCAAATAAAGTAGATATCTTTCAACGTCTTTTTAGTGCCATATAATTTGTTACTATACTTCCACCGCAGCTCAACAGGGAAACACTGTCCGAGGAAACACAAAGAGGGAATTTGATGCTTAAAAGCCTGTAAATGTGGCAGATATCTACTTGATATGACTAACTCAGACTGCTGAAGCCTCATATAAGCTTCAGATAAACTTTTAAATACATTTCTGCACAAAATGACTCTGTGGACACACTGTGGATTTTGGCCCCCATCACTTACATTGAAAGCACATTTGAAGGATCTTTTAATAGCCAGAATGAACAGGAGGAATGATTACAGCAAAGAAAACCTCTTTAAATGTTCATGAGGGCATATTGTTCATATTGTTTTAAGACCGATTTGAAAAATCGTGAAGCTATCCTTTTAAGATTAATGCAAGCATGATAACTGTCCTGGCAGCTGGTTGTATCACTAAATCCTGCACATTCTAACGAGGGTGCATTTGATTTTCATCCCTTAGCATCCCCTCCCTACACATAGTGCCCAGAGCTCTTCAGGCTCAAGACTTATTGCTAAACTTTACTCCAACATGCCACTGTGAGAGATAAGAGGTTCAAAGAAAAAGAGAGACATTGATTGAAAGATATAACAGACCAACATAGAGAGCTGGAGGACAGCTGCAGAGGTCTAACAGCCTCAGAGACCTCAGTCTGCCCTGAAGCACCAACACTCATCCAACAAGGACCTTGTCATTTTTTTTCCTCTCCACAGTGAGAGATGAAGAGGAGGAAAATGTCTGCTGACCTTTTTTCAAAATGACATTTGTGTTATCTCATGATTATATATCATGAAGAATCATCCAAGGAGGGTTGAATCGAAGGCAACTGGACTTGGTTGTAGATCCAATTGCCCTCAATTCAACCCTCCTTGGATAACCAAGACCTGATCTGTCACCACAGTGAGAGACTTTGAGAAAACACCTCTTCAGCTACGTCTCAGGACATCTCCCTGCAGTTTGCACAGCTTGATCACTGACCTTTGCTGCAGCCTCCTACAGTATGTGCACGATGCTGATTTTGGTTTGAGCAGCATCAAGTTAGACAAATTTACATGTATTTGCTTCAAGTGAGTTATAGTTCATTATTCTACTGAGTAAATAAAGGTAACAGCTCTGATGCATAAATCAGTGTATTACAAACAATAAAGGCTCTTTCACTCCCTCATTGGTCAACTGCACAGAGTTAGTGTCTGGTTTCTGTGTTTTTTTTTTTTTTGTTTGTTTGCTTGTTTTGTTTTGTCATTTTATTGCTGAGATAATGTCCTCCTTTTGAAAAGCCATTGGATCAGTACACACAGCCACAACCAGCTCCAGCAGCAGCATCAGTCTGCAAACACACAAAAGCCATTAACAACTTGGTCTTTTCAAAAGGAGTAACAGCCAATAACCATTTAGCTTTTTGAAGCGCATCATTAAACACAACTACCAGCAAGAAATATGTGTTTGTTTTCCATTAAAGTTGAATCTATTGTTATTTGTTATTTTTTGTATTTTCAGGATTGGGTGGTGGGTGAATTGGCAGGGCATGGCCCCTTTTTAACATATTGTTATTTTGAACTTAATCTTACCTTGCAATACACAGAAGACCATGATGATTTGTTGTACTTTATCAGGTTTGTAAAAAAGGATGCTCATTAAAACTTGCTTCAGTTATGATCCATATTGTTACCATGATGTACTTTAAGGGGAACGGCATCAATTTAGTATTGCACTTTCATAAGGTTTGTAGATTCACAAGAAACAATGTTTTTCTAAAAATGGTCAAACCCTATGGAGTAGAGACCAAGATATCTTCACTTTCACTCCCTAATATGGCTCAAGCTCCAAAAAGACTATTCTATACACTGCCAATACAACACATTAGCTTCCACTTACAGGAAAATGCTCACCTCTTTCAAATTGCACACCTCCACTTTGTAACACAGGGTTTCTGTCTCCAATCTCGAGCCACAGAAGACACTGTTTTTACAGGTTGAGTAAATTATATGTAATTTGGCCGATACTTTTATCCAAAGTGACTTACACCTTACATAGTGGGAGTTATCTTACAATCGGGAGCATATTAACAACATCAGACATACTCTTTGAGTGAAGAAAGTACCGGTGTAACACCAGCTCCTACAGAGAGTGTTGCATTATGGGTTGTTTGTAGCTTTAATGTTACTAGTCTATTCAAGTCAGTTTCTAGAGTGTTTATGTTAGCACGATTTAACCTTCAGGAGTTTCTGAAGGCTCATGCAACATGTTTTACTACCATTAAAAAAATCAGCTCCTGACAAGTGAAAAGCTGTCGCAACCGTCTCCAGACATCTTTACTGCAGAGGCTGACCACTGTCACAGATGATGAGGAGCTCATAAAGACAGTTGAAGACTGCTGGAGAAAATAATTTCAACCACGTCTAGGAGAGGAGTGTGAGTCAGTATGTGACTGATAGAGAAGCTACACAAATGTGGGATTTACATTCTGTTTTAATGGTATTATTAGATGTTTCACTTTTACCACAGAAAAGGCTTCAATGGTGGAGATTCCACTGTGCTAACGAATATATTTAAAGAAATGTACAGATTTTGTGCTTTTATGAAGGATGTATGTGTTTGTTTATGGGCTTTCAGAAATTCAGTTTAATAAACCCAAAGTTAATGAAAGCTTTGCTGTGGGACAAAGACATGTATCCATATTACCTCCACCATCACATTACCGTTTTCTATTAAGTCGTACCATCCAGGACCCCATCAAATCTAATGACCGCAGAATCTTGTAATGACCTCATATAGAGCATCATCCTCAGCAAAGCTCTACAGCCAGCAGATGAGCAATCCCTGTTCCCCAAAATGCATCTGTCCTCCATTAACGGAGCAGCATCCGCAGTGGAAATGAACAAGACTTTTATGATTAAACCATAAAGCTCTCTCTGGTCTGCGGCTAGAATACAGATAAACAGTCAGTTCCTGCCTTTATTTGTCCAGGAAAGATTTGCTGAGAATGGTTTTTTGCTCCCTGCTGCTCACTCAGTCAATAGGTTCCCAGTATAATACAGCTGTGCTCTGTTTTTTGTCACTGGACCACAACTCCATTAGCATTGTTGAAATGGTCAAATGGTTTCCAAAGCATGCTTGTCTTCGATAGTGGTGGTGAGGGAACAAGTTCAAAGAGTAGGAAGTGAAATTGTTTTTTTGTGTGGTACACAAGAAAAAAAAATTACAGATGAACTAGAAGAACTAGGCTGACAGCTGAAGGACCTCCTATCGTCCCCTAAAGACTACAGTGTTAATTACATCCCAATGTACAGGTGGCTAATTAAAGGAATAACTCAACATGAAGTGTCTTAGTAAAATCTATAATGTCTACAAGCCTACAGAACAGCTTCAGTGCTCCTTGGCCAACTCTGTCTCCTAGAAATTACAGCTAAATTGTTTTCCCAATAACATTGCCGTAGGAGTTCAGATGGGTTGATATCTGGTGATTTTGGAGGCTACAGCATATGATTCACCCTGATTCCCTTCCTGTGACCTCCATGTGGTAGCTACAAGAACCAAGCACTAAATCAAAACTTCCCCTTGAACATGATGCACTCAATAATTCAAAACAAATTAGTGGTATATAAACACAATTTCTAAAAGATAAGGTTGAATGTGAACATGTTGGACACTACTGAGGGTGGCACAAAAAATGATCTTGTGGTCATTAGTGCATTGTTCATCCTTTGGGGAACATGAATGTAGCCATCAAATTAAGCAAATTGTAGGACAATATACCCTTCAAATTGATTTATGTGATATCTTGTTTACAAAGTTGATACTTTGTCCTAAAAGTGGCACTATGGAGGACCATGATGGAGAAGGTTCAACTTCTGGGAATCACGAAGCACTCCTGAAGTTCTCAATTTCATGGCAATCCACTAATCAGATCTGGATATGTTTTGTATCCGAGTGAAGAATTTGGCTCTCATGGTGGCACTAAAGGAGAGGTCAGGGGAGGTAACCTCAAACACAAAGATACATCACTGAGTACCATAAATATCCATAGAACATTTCAGTCTATCCAATACTCAAGATCAGGCTGAATGTGAATCTTTCAGACTGACAGACTGAACAGCAAACTTCGCTGTCTTCGGGTCTTGCTAATGGTGAAAATAAAATCCCCTGAGGAATGGAGAATGAATAACATCTCCTCCTCTTTCAACAGCTCCTCTTCAGTGGCCCGTGATCGAAGCAGCTCAACTGCCAACTGCTCGAGTGGAGCAGCTCAGTTTGGACACAATGCTGTGTTTGGACCTGGGCAGAGTGCATGAAGCCTGACTAGTGTGAATAAGAAGGAGGGTTTTGTTAAAAGGAGTGTGTGTACTCTCTGTTGACTGGAGGGGTGTGAAAACAAAACTTAAAAAAAATATATGTTTAACATAACAGCAGCAGAAGATGAAGTTTAGCTCTGCTGCTTCCTGTGTGGAGTGAATTTATTGCATATACCCCTGACACAGTTCAAACTAACAGAGCTCAGATGAACTGGAAATTCTGCATTTCACAGATATGTCTGAATGTTCAGCCTGGATAGTTCACTGTACATCCCACTAATTTTTCTGCCTTTGTCAAAGGTATGCTGGGAAAGACTTCAGCACCCAGGTACCCTAAATATGAATAAGTGAAGAAAACTGATGGTGTTAAAAGCCTCAACTTGGTTCAACTTTACTGTTATCCATCCAGAGCCCCTTTCACACATTCACCGCAACCCTGAAATGTTCCAGACATTACTCGGTTGAGCTGTATGTGTGAATGCAAATGTCTGAGTCAGTCGGACTGGACATTGAACTGACACTGAACAGACTTTATCCTGCCAGTTCCCTGGTACAAAGTCTGTGTAATGTCAGATTGAGCCCATGTGTGAATACGGTAGGTCATTTTCTGGAGAATTCACTCTGAGCAAGTGGGCTACAACTGCTCGCTGCCGAAGTGCAACAAAATCTGGCAAAGTATGAGCAATTCATCAAACAACTGTTGAACAAGTGAAACATAAACTTGAATACGATGTCTTTGACTTACAGCAGTCAACTCCGCTCTCATCCACAGTTGCTATTTTCACATGCGACTGGCGCTGGATAAACGCAGCAGTCCAGCTAAGCTGCATTGTTTTGACTGGGCCTGAATGCTCCGCTGTGAAGCTAGCACTAATGGGAGAGAGGACTTCCTGTGATTTCTCGTGAAATAAAAGCTGTTTCTGATGTTAAGCTTAAAAACACTGAATCACAAACGCAGCGTACTTTTTGCGCCTTATCCTGCCTTCTGCACCCCTCACCTGAATCAAATGGAGTATTTCCAGTAGGTGAGAACACATCTGACACATCTGTCTGGACCTGATTCTCCGGACATTGTCTAGAGTTCATATGTGAAAACAGAGCATCTCTCTTTTTTATGGTCTATATATTGTTATGATGTTGGATGTCTATGTTAAACATGGTCAAAGTATGTAAAAATGCTCCCTGCAATTCAAAAGCCAGAGCTTCAGCCTGCTCTGAATGCTTCGTTTGCAGTTAAGTTACCTCTACTTCATCCTTATGATGATGTCAGCGCACGCCCACAAACAGCCTACAGTTCTGTAGCCTATGCTACTGAGGTTGTTTGCTTTGTCCACTTGTGTATTTTGGATTGGATTTGTGCTTGAACATGTACTGATGTATTTGAGAAGTTTCCATTTCAAAGAATGAGAAAAAAAGAAGTGAAATCCTACTATTATTTTTTATGTGGCCTCTAGTGCGGCTGGAAGTCAGCCAAGACACAGCTTCTTGAAGCTAACCAATCAGAACAGAGTGGGCTCATAGGGAGGGGGGGGGCTTAAAGAGACAGGAGCTAAAATGGCCTGTTGAAGACAAAAGCTGAACTTGGGGCTGCAAAAAGAGCCTTTATACGATACATAAGGAGTTTTTGAACAGTAAATCATGCAAAGATATACCAATAGAGCCCTAGAATATAAATACAGACCTAGAATTGTGCATGATATGACCCCTTTAATAATGATAAGAAGATGGTATGACAGAGCATGTGGTGGACAAATGGCTCTATTGATCTGATTTGTTTTTGCTGGCATCAGATTTCCTGCCCATCCATACCAAACACTGGAATTTAAATTCAGTAAACAAGCTCCTCCATTAATGGGTCTGAAAGTAGTACAGCTTTGGTTAATGCGGCATTGTCTGAGACTACCAGATTGCACCTAATGCACACTGTTTGAGCTCTTAGAGTTTGCCTCCAGACTGCCTTCATTGAATCTTAAAGAACAGTTGGAGGTAATAAATATAAGGCAGAGGAAGGACTGATCAATAAATAAAGTATGGTGCTCCAAATTCTAAGCCCTGCAGTGAATGCAAAGAGAGACAGGTGAGTGCAGGGAGTGTGTGCATGAGCAAACACTCATGAATAAAATATCAGTCAGACAGAAACATGTCTGGGGGGAGCTAAGTGGTAACTAACAGTAAAATGATAGTTCTTACTTTCCTACAAAGAACTCTGAAGACTTTAATGGACAGGACCAAGGAGAGAATGAGAGAGGGATATGTGTTATGATTTATTTTAAGATCAGTTTCTTTGTCTTCTCTGGGTAACACTTCCCACCAGTTATATATTTTTAATTGATTTCCTACCTTCAACACCGCAGTTGGTCTTGGTTTATTCCTGAAAGCTGTGAAAATCATCTTGCAGAGATTTGAAAGTTGCTTGACATGAGTGATCCGTCATAGTAAAAACTAAATCATCTTCTTGAACAGAAAATGTCAAAACAAAAGGGTTATCCCATTTCATAGGGGAATATTTCAACCGGGGGGGTGAGGGGCGCTTGAAAAAGAGGGGTAGGGGTGAAAATAAAGAAATGGGATTGGCATGATGTAATGTCAGTTTTTACAAAAAAGTGAAGATGATGAATTGAGTGGAAGTTCATTCTCTACCTCTCTAAACTTGACAAAAATATTCTCAATACTCAATACTATGCTTGATACTATCAAGCTGCTGGTTCCAAGGTCAAGAATGAACCTTTAAGCTTAACTTTTACAGTCTGACCAAAAAAAACTCTTAGGCTACCAGCTTTTTTCAGATCTTTCAGCCACACCTACTTTACAGTAAAGCCTGACAAGCTTGAGGTAAAGATATACCCTGAAAGAGGTTTTTGTTTTTTGTTTTTTTCCCTATCGGTACATTCAAGGAGCATTTAACTTTGCTGACAACCATTAACAAAAAAAAATGCATTCATACGATCCTTTTTTGTTTTGTCTTGCCTTGTTTTATATTTTCATTTTTCAATTTTCAGCTATTGGTGCATCTGTAAATGAAGTCTTAACATGAATCATCTGGTGAAAGCATCTGTCCTGATTTAAAAAATAATACCTGATTACAAGAATTGAACATGTTAAATGAATTGTTACTGCAAAACATTACTTTCCCTATCTAGGGGAAGAGGAGGAAAGAGCAGACTGACCGATGTTTGGGTGATTCCAAGCATTTAATGGACCTTTGTGAGAGGAGAAGGGGACGATAAAAGCAGGGATAAACGTTTGATGACTGGGTGGTACTCAGCATTCAGCCTCACAATGGATGCAATTAGATGGGAGTCAATAAGTGAGGGAGCAGGCGGAGGCGGGGACAGATGATGAAAAAGATGAAGAAAAGGCGGTTTGGAAAGATACCTGGATGAGAGCATGATTTATTTATTTCATGTTTTTGTAAATATTCCCTAAAACTTTGCCCTTACGCTTAAATAGCCCCTGCTTGCGCTTAGATTGGCTCTGCTTCTGCTCAAACTGTATGCTTGCACTCAGATATATTGTTGCTTGTACAGATTTTCTGCACTCCAGCTTCAGCCCTTCTCCTCACACTCAGTCTGATTCTGTGTGCTCCTGAGACGTCTGCTCTCAGATTTTTTGTGCAATAACCCTGTCCAAATCCCTGACCAGTAGAAGGCCAGGTGTAGTGTTGACCAATGAAATGATCCTTGCCTCCTTGCGGGTGCATTACTAGAGCATCCTTTAAGGGTGGTTATTCTTTAACCGGGTTCATCCACTCCCACCGTCCAGAGCTTTATTAAATGTACCTCCCTTGCTGTCTTGTATGACTTTTGGAAGGGAAAGACAGTTACTGTGTATACCAGCGTCTGTACATTTCCTTTTACTATAATAGCTAGATATGATAGTAGAGGAGAAAACAATGTCACCTTCATGACTCAGGAGTGGAAGTCTAGCGGATTGCTGGCCAACATGGACCAGCAACATCAAGGACCTCAAGTAAGTTTTTTTTATTTTATTTTAATGGTGCTATTATGTCCTTCAAATTGAATAGGTTAATTTAACAGACTCTGTGTTAATTTTAGCATTCAGTGTTTATCCTTTTTCATACTGTCATTAGTCTACTCCACTAACGTTAGACACGTCTTTTTAAAAGTGCCCTGCAGCTCTATGATTTAAGTTATAATTATAGGGGTAAACTTTTGTTTAATTTGAGACTAAACGTATGCCTTGGCAGCGGTGGTTGCAATTGTTCTGCAATAAGCTCATTATTATTGTAATCTAAGGCACTTGTGTGGGCACAAGGCTCATTCACTCCAGACACCCCCCACTGCCCTTAAGGTTTAATATTTGTTAATGTTGCTTTGGATCAGGCTCGACCATTCTGTATTTTGATAGCTGCAGCTGTTGGGGTGCTGGGTGGGGGCAGCAGGGCGCGTTGGGCTCTCATGTAGCGTTGACTGTTCTTTTGCTTTGTGACCATGCAGGTGTTGGTGCCACTGTAGTCAAGCGACCTTGAAAGTGAGTGATTCACGGACGTATAGTTCTTTGTTTTTTTGTTTTGTTGAGAGCCAGTTGTTAATATACTCTTGATGGAGCATTTATGCTTCAGGGTTATTTTTGTGTTTTTCAGGTTGGTATTTGTCTTTATCTTTGGTTTATTTTTTTCTGTTTTGAGGCTGTGTTGTATCCCGCTTTTAAGCTAGTATATGAGCAAGTATGATCGCAATAGGGGGCTGAGTTTCTGTAGCTGGAATACAAAGGGCATTGGCCAATTAGTAAAGAGGAAGAAAATACTCAATACTCTCAAAGCAAGGAAATATGATATAGTCTTCCTCCAGGAGAAACACCTCTCAGAGAAAGATAATAAGAAATTGCACAGAGATTGGGTAAGGTGGGTCTTTTACTCTGTTGGCTCAAGTAAAGGTAGGGGTATAGCAATTCTAGTTCACAAACATTTACAGTTCAAGAACAATACATTTTTTTACAGATGATAATGGGAAAATGGTTATTATTGAAGTCAAAATCCAAGGCCATTCTATGATACTGGCTAACATATATGCCCCCAACCCTATATAGATGACCCCACTTTCTTTGGTATGGTATGTAACAAGAGAGGTTGGGCACAGCTATCCTATTATCCTAGGAGGGAACTTCAATCAGTTGGTTGATGAGGCTTTAGACTGTAGCAATCTCTTTAACTACAAAAAACGCAGGGCTGTTGACACTTTGAACAGCATTTGTAAAGACTTAGGCTTGGCTGATATATGGAGACTATTGAATCCCACCAGTAGAAATGATCTTTTCTATTTCCTTGTTATCTATTCTATACCAGGATAGATTATTTCTTGATATCCCATTCTCTCCTCTCTCTAATGTACACAGCCTCATCTGATATTGGGTGCATTTAAGTATCAGATCACGCAGAGGTGACTAAAGGCCTTTCTTAGGAGATTTATAATTCAATATGCCTCCCATAAAAAGAAAGAGAGAGCAACAGAGCTTCTTAACCTTGAGAAAGAGGTGAAGGTAGCCAAGAACAACTTTAAAGATAGAATGTCTGATGGTAATCTGCACAAACTTTCTCAGTGTAAATATAAATACAACACATTATTGTCCCAGAAGGTTTGAATTTTTGTTGGCTCGACAGTGCTTTTTCGAAAAAGGTGATAAAGCTTGGTGTATGCTGGCCAATTTTATCAAGCAGCAAGAGGCCCAATAGGGAGTACAATATACAAGTACTATTCACATAAAAATACTTTTAGAGAGTTCTTTGAGAATCTCTGTAAATCTGAATCAGAGGCAGAGAAGACATGACATAGATCTCTCAACTCTGTTGTCTGAACAGACAGTTCAGTCTTTCTTTCTTTCTTTCTTTCTTGCAAATGAGTATCTTTACCTTACACTTGTATATTGTGTATCTGTTATTTATGTGGAGTATCTGCATAGTTACCTGCCATATTTATTTTTGTCTTGTTTGTAAAGATGGTAATTACCAAATTCACCATGTGTGGGTCAAAAACAGTCTGGATACAATGGATCCAGTTTTTATAATGGCCCCAGGTCATGTGATTTCTGTTTTCTGGAATAGATGCGGGAGTACCGAGATGAAAGTTACACTTTTTAGATAAACATCATTTTAAAAGAAAATTAGAAAATTAGAAAATTAGAAAATTAGAAAATTAGTTTCTGTCACAGACAGAAACTAATTTTCATTGTGATCAACAACTCATGTGTGCTCTATCTATACCAGGGGTTATTTTGTACAAATGTGGAACGACTTCAGTGTAATTTGACTTTGGACGCAGGTTGCGTATTGTTACTTTTGACCTCGTCTGTCAGGTCAAAAGTAAGACACAGATTCGTCAAAAGTAACACAACGGTACAATCTTGAATTGTCTGTATTATTTTTGTTTTTATTAAAAATGTCTGACAATGTCCTTGTTAATATATAATTGCAAACATATTATGTCCTTTATCTTAATAAAAAAAATACTACATCTCATTTTCAATTTCATCAAATGTTTTACAGCAACATGAAAACTAACTTTTAAAGAAAAAACAGTGTAAAAAATTGCTGTATTACTAACATCAATTCTCTCTTTTTATTCATTGTCACAGTTGTGACAGATATACTGCTCTGCACCTTCAGTACATGCCTCATGGGACCAGTGTAGACAAAAGAGACACTGCACCCACACTTCCCCCCGGCAAGGATGAGCTGAATGTCTCCCCACACACAAGACATTCCTCATCCTTATCCTGGGAAAGTGTAGGTGCAGTGGTTTGATCAGAGTAGAGCCTGCAGTAACACACATGGTGTTAGAAGAAACTGTTACTATCATCTTGACAATGTCTCCTGACAGTTAAACCTGACTCGCTTCTATACTGAAAAAGTCTGACATGGCAAACTTCAGGATGTGTTAAAGTACTAAATAATCTGTCACATGATCATGACTGTGACACATGAAACAATAAACACACCTTGTCATTCAGAAACATTTAGCTCTTGAGTGAATATACTTACTGTGGTCAAAAAAAGCTTTTCAGGTAAAACTTTGTGATAGTACGATGTATCCACGTGATTTTTTGAGGTTCTGGTAAGTGTTGAGTGCTGTATGTGCTGACGCAGTTAGACATCAAATTTGTATGGGCTCAGAGAAAATTGTTACTTTCATCCTGTGCCACTTTCATACCGGCTTCCCCCTCCTATGTGGTGTTTTGGGAAATGAACTGAATTCCATTTTGTTAATGGAAACCAGGGAGGTGTCATCTGTATTTACCCCCTGAACACAGAATTAGTCATCCTGCCATCCTGACACCTTCAGTATAATCCTGAAAATTCAACCCTGAACCTGCTGTACTTAACATTCACAGACACACACACACATAGAGTGAAATCATCTTTCAGTGCATGCCTTCATCAAAAGCTGTCAGCTCACAGTGAGTTTTGTTTGTGTCACCAGGCAGTGAAGTTGGTCAGCAGACACGTCGTGTTACTTAGTGTCCTGGAGGCCTAATGACACACGGACCTGCAGAGAGCCGCTTCATTGCACTCATTTATTTTTTACTTTACAATATTACAGCAACAACTGCCTGCAGCAGTAATGTGAGGAAGTGCAGGACGAATTAACCTCACTTCACACCACAAACTCTGAAGTGTTTTTTTTTTTTTTTTTTGTGGCAGGGATGTGCTGTAGTGGAAGGAGGTGCAGTATGGTAATTTTGGTGTCAAGATTTCACACATTTTGCTCCACTTGCCTGCTCAGAACAAGTCTACAACACCCAACACATGACAGCTCTGTGCTCTGTGATTTCTTTGACACTTCCACAGAAGACATGTCTAAATGCAAAGAGAAATAAGGTAAGGCCGCTGATGTACTTGATTTTTTACCAATGTGCATGTCAGTGCCATTTTTCACATACTTGCTTGTACTTTGTGTAGGCTATACCTGGATGATTAAAAAGTATATCCGTCAGGGAGCGTTTGGGCCTAACCATTCCTGGTTGACACTGGAATACACTACACTCAACATGCTAGGTATATGCACACTTAGCAAAGGCTACAAGGGTCATAAGAGAGGAGGGGATCCCCTTTGGCAGTCATTGGCTAGCTGCTGCTGCCTCACATGTGGGCCACACCATGTCTCATCAAAAATTTAACTATTAACAATTTTTTACAGACTCAGCATTGATATCCATTGAAATACATAAAGATCAAGAGTGTTTCTGCTGAGCGATTCCTCTCCGTGTGAGTGGACACTAAAATAACGCCAGCCAAGTAATTCACAACAGCTACCAGGTATGACGGCTTTCATTATCAGCTTATTAACTCTCTTTACAGATGTGAAGGTTCAGGTATATCTTCCCTCTGCAGGAATTAATTTAAATAACCTGCACTGTCTCACTGAGATTATACAGAAAAGATCCACTTGTAATCTTGATGAAATCTTTCAAACCTATTGGAAAACTTGCTTTCTTGTTCACATCACATTGTAATAGCTCTGTTTTCTCTGACATCTCACAGTTTATCAAGTAAGAACCATACTAGAACCAAGACAGTTTGCCCCATTGCATATGTCTACTTTTCTCCAACAAGTCTGAAAAAAGGATTAAATTTTATTTAAGAGGTGTGACAGGAAATAAGAATTTGTTTTATCTCCAAACACACTGTGCAAAGAGGAACTGTCATTGCATTGCAGTGATGTTGCAGTTACTTTACATATCTGTCACAACTGTTGTAATGCAATGTTTGGTGTTTATAATTGAGCAGAGGTGTATGTTGTCACCATAGCAACCAGAGAAAATTTGTCTACATTATGTAAAAGAAACAGCAGGTCATGAAATGCTGGAAATTTTGAAGAAAAAATATGTTTGAATTTGTGAAGCAGAAGAAAGAAAAGGAAAAAAATGAGATATCAAAAGAATGATTGCTTTTCAGGCTGGGAAAAAAAAAATCTGATGAGGAAATTGATTCATCTCAGGATGTCTGAGCTGTTGAAACGAACTGGTCCATGTTGTTTGTTTGCTATTTCATCAGAACATAGATACAATATAACTCTTTGAAAACTTTTGACAAACAAACTGAATCAGAATAGTTGCTCATGTCTGAACATTTAATGAGACTGCACTTGGACTTCACAATGTTTGTGTTGACGACAGACGATGACTCCTTAGTGAGCTCATCACATTCTATCATAGCTGTTGTGTTTTGACCAAGAAGCATTGCTCAGGTCAATCCTCCACATCTAAAATGAGACAAAACAAACACTGGAGGTGTCTCTGTCCTCTGTGTATCTGTCTGTGAAGTATTTGATTGTAGTTGTGACTTTTGTAACTTGTGAGAACCTTGTTCATCGTCTAGAGAAGCCTAATGACTTCTACATCCTCATTTGCCCTCCTCTTCTTTCACCTCCTCCTGTCTCCCGAGGTGTGGAGCTATGAGGCTCCTGAGGATAAGCAAGATGTGTTTGCTAGAAGAGCCTGTCCTGCTTTCCTGACCTTCACCAACGCTGCCTACCTGGCCGGAGTCACTGTGGAGCTACCCTGCCACTGCAAACCACAACAGGTAACACAGACCAATAATAAATCAAATAGTTGAGGTGTAATCTTCCTTTCACCCTATTTCACCCCTAAAAAACACTCAATATATGTCTTGTGTGAATCCTATTCAACTAATTAAGGGATAATGTACAGTGAGCGGATCATTATTGCGAAATGCACCCCGAGAGGGTGATGCAGGACTCTTGAGGTCTTGAGGGGTCTTGAATCACCTGCTCGTTGCTTTATCCCACTTCTAACAAGGCCATTACTAAAGAAATCATTAATGTGATACAAAATACTGATTCTAAAATGATTTTATTGTTTTAAAAATGATTTTATTGCTTCAGCTAAAAAAATAGTCCATTAGATCCTACGGTTGGAACTGTGTCCATAGCAACGAAAACCCTGTAGCCTCCTTAAGATGAGCCTAGTTAGCATTATAATTCGCATTAAACTGAACATTTCCACAAATGGTGAAGTGAGACAAGGTCAGTGGGACTTCTTTGGGAATATCAATGTTGATGTTTCTGTCCTCATTCATCTCTACGTTTCCTTCTTGCTGGGACTTGTTGACACACCTGGAAACACAATTGTTACTAATGTTACATATGGTAACAATATTATTATTATTACTACTGATTATCGCTTAAGTTAGTATGTACTGATAGGGAACTAGGAAAGGCACTCAGATCTGCTGCTGTTGCCTGGATTGGAGGACAGGATCTTTCTCCACTTTTCCCTTTCTGTAATGGTTGGAGCCCAATAGTTTGTTTTTTCTTCCTAGAGGGTGTGTCACGAATGAGCTGCAGTTGGTAATTTTACCGGATTGATATGATTGGATGTGGTTCTCGAGAGTCTCTGATCAGAACTGCGTCCATAGCAATGGTCTGTTATTCATAGTAGTGGTCTGCTATTCAGAATTAACAAATCATAGAATACTGTAACTGACCAATCAGAATCAAGTATTCCACAAAGCCATATAATAATGTGAAATAGAATTTTTTACTCAACAACTGATGGAGGGGAAGCTCCTGTCCTGAGTATAATGTGTTGTAGTGGAATTGATGAATAAGTTCAAACTATGAATCCATGAGGCTATACATAGGCACAGTGGTGCATGCTAACACACTGTCAATGACAATGCTAGCATGCTGATTTTTAGCAGATACAATGTTTACAATGTTAACTATCCAAGTTTAGCAAGCTAGTTTGCTAATATGTGCTAATTAGAGTGAAAAACTGAAATCCAACTAAGGCTGACAGGAGCTGCAAGCATTTGGTCATAAACCAAAGCAGTGGACAATTTCAAACTTTGTTGTGATGATGGCACTAAATGAACTGTAATGAATCGCCAAAGTTATAATAGTTCAGCCTTAGGGGGATGTTAAAGTGTGTACCAAATTTAATGGAACTCCATCCAATAGTTGTTGAGACATTTCATTCAAGGGTCACAAGCTAATGTCAACCTTATGGTGGCACTAGAGAAAAAGTCAGAGGACCACCAGAGTCATTAGGATCCATCCTCTGGGGGCCATGATTGTCTGTATAGAACTTTGTGGAAATCCATCTTGTAGATCATCTGCACTCCCCAGGGTTGACCGAGTCTTGCTGCTACAGTGGCATCTCACTAGGGGGTACAAATACTCTCAGTTTCAGTAGGTCTCTGGGACTTAATCAATAAAGATACATTGAAAAGTTTAAACACTACAGTAAAATAGTCCTGTTACTTTCATTTGTGCATAACAACAGGTTTTTTTCACATTTCAAGTGAAAACTCTGACCTACTATGATGCTACAGGAAGAAATCAGGGGATCACAAAAGCCATTAGGATTAATTCTCTGAGGACCATGGATATATGGACCACATTTAATGGCAATCCATTCAATAGTTGTTGTGATATTTCAGTTTGTCCCAAGAGGTTGACCATCCATCTGATTGACCAACACTGCCATCCCTAATGTCATGTCACTACCATGGTGAAAAATCACCTTTTTTTGACAAAATGCTGTGAAATGGTGATGTTTAATAAATGATGTTAGTATTTATCTTCACAAACTAAATGAAAGACTTAAATCTCAACCTTTGCTAACGTAATTTGAGTCTCAGGTATTGATCAACTGAACAACTCTATTGACCCTCAGCAGATACATTTCACTCATTTAGTTTCCTGTGTATTTCAGATGCGGACAGTTGTGTGGTTCTTTAGGAAACATCTGGGCAGCTCTGAGGAGACCAGAGTCCTTACCGATCACCATGGCAATAAGCTGCTGGACACCAGTCAAGTCCCCCACAGCGGTGACCTGCGGAGTCGATTCTCCATCCGTCTTTTCAGCCTGCTGATCTTCAGAGCAGGGCTAGACGATTCTGGCATATATATCTGCGGCTCAGCACACAAAGACTTCTTCTATGGTTATGACCTGGATATCCAGGAAGCACGCACGCTCAGTTTCACTCCGAGGTGACATGACAGTCTGTCAATGACTGTGCTTTTTATTGAATATTAGACATTGCAGCTGTCAAATTTTGGCACTGATGATGTAAATATGTTAATTTATTTGTAGGTACAATTGATTCACTGCTGTCCACTGCTGTATTGACACCCAAAGTCGATTTTGTTTGGCATGTTTCTGCAGACATTATGGAGACATCCCATTATCTCTGGAGACATGTTTAATGATTGATCCTGTTCACTGTTAACTGGTTCAAATCTTACCCTCTACATGTTTGTGTTTGGTGGGTGAAACACAGATAACAGAGGAGACATCGAGTCTCATGGGATTATCAACTTTGCTTATCAGCTTATCAACATTGATTGCAAAATTGACAGTGTGATGGTGAAGATGTCTCCAAATATGTATCCTGTTTTTATTTTGGTAAACAACAAATCCACTTGCTACATACCATCATGTTTCATTAAAGAATGCAGAATATATATTTACAAGTTGATATCTATACTGTCCATCCAGTTGTATGTTGTCAACTCAGGGCTGTAGATTCTGACAAATACTACTTGTGCTGAAGGGTGAATTTTTTTGTTATACAGAGCTCTTATAACAGAAATGCTGTAGCACATTTGCACAGGCACAAGATGGCTTTTCTGTGGCAAATGAGAAAGCCCTGCAGCACTGTACAGCCCTTCATTACCCAAGAGTCTCTAGTCTCTTTTTCATACCAATAACCAAACAATAAATGGTAGTGGGATGATTGACAGAACAGGAAATACTAAATTAGATCCCCAATTAAGATCCTCACGAACCTGTAGTAATTATTTTGATGAATAAATTTGAAAGGAAAAGTCACTCCTGTGTTGATCTGCTCGCAATTCAAAGTCATCTGTAAAACATGATGAACCACTGATTTAAGTGACTCAAATTCTGGATGATTCTCCTAGGCTCACTCCAGAAAAAAATAGCAGGAAACATAAAGAAAGAAAAGGACTTGGCTCCACTCAGCCACTGTACAGAGTCTTCACCAGTTTCCAGCCCTGGTCAGTGTGTGATCGCTGTGGAATACCAGGGGAGCAGGTTCGCGTGGGACTCTGCTATGTCCACTCGAACTTCCTGCATGTACGCTACAGAAGGGCCAATCAGACAGTCACATCATGCGGCTCGGGGGCAGTGCCCAGAGCTTTCAGCCGTCTGAAGAAAAGCAGAGCTCGGGCCAAGTTGGAGGTCAAAAGCTGTCAAGTAACTTGTCCAAATCGAGCTCCTCCCTCCTCCAAACTCCAAGCTCTTATGGGCTTTCTAGGGTACAGGTAAGCCCAGAGATAAGAATTAGAGGTACATATGACATACAGGTGGGCAGGTACACAGACAAGTGATGGGTAGATTTTAGCACAGAAACAGATTTATGCTTAAAACTGAAAAGCATAACCTTTTATCATTTTAAAGAAGGACACACATTTTCAAAGTTGTAGTTGTAATGATTTGCTTAGTTAATATTTAAGCAAGACAAAGCCCCACCAGTATCCTCTGAAATTTTCAGTATTAATACGGTAACACCAACACCAAACAAAACTGCTGCAGAAAGCCAACAACATACTGACTTTGGAATATGAAATTTACCACTTGAAGCCTGTTATGGGCATATTTTCATATTTGTTTTTTGTTTGTGCACTCACAACAGATATTAAAAAGGCTAAATACCAATGCAATGCTTCAGTTCCTGTTTCTGCGTTGCAGTTCTGCCTCCAGGCAAGTGGAGGTGCCAGTGTTCTACCTGAACCACCCAGCAGACCGTGTCCTGACCCTTGGCTGCCCTGGGGCACGACCCAACATGGCCGTGGCCTGGGACCGAGGATCTCAACCCATCTACCGATCTGAGCACGCAGCAGGTCATAACCTCAGCGCCACACCACCCAGACTGCTGATAGACACTGGACACCACCTAGTCTTCACCCCTGCAAAAACTCAGGACTCAGGTACTAATGTTTACTATCGATGTAAATCAGTCAGGAGCTTTTGTATAGCACCTTTCATACAAAATGCAGCTCAAAGTGCTTCACAATAAGTGAAATGTCTTTTTGTCTGTTACTCCAAGTTGTTTGATTGGACTAAAATATGCTTTTAATTATTTAGGCATCTACCACTGCTGGCTGCTGGGTCGGCAGGCTGCTGAGATACGTCTGCTGGTCTATGCCCATTTGGGGCGTGGCCAGTCAGTGACATCACATCCTGACTTCCCGATAGCTGTGAAGATGGTGTTAAGATCATATGCTGCCATGACGGCTGTGTTTTGCCTGCTGGTGTTTGGCAGAGCTGGATTCAGACACCTCAGAGACACCAGAGAAATACATGTGGATTAAACAAATGTAAATACATGGAAGTTGTGTAGTTATTGTCATAAATAATGTCACCTTGGTAAGATAACAGAGTTGTGCTAATATGTTACACCATTACCGTATTATTTAGTAACCAAAACCAGGCTGCTGGATGCTAACACTGTCCTGAAATCAAGCATCGCAGGTCAGTAAAAAACCTGATGAGAGGCCCCACACCTTGCATTAACATCTTTTTATGAATATTCCGTATTTACGTATGTAAATGCACTCAGAATGCATTAACATCAGAATGCGATCTGATCAGCCTTACCATTTGTGGAGGTGTAAATACAATCTTCTAGGTGTAAATATGATCTGTACAGCGTGACCACTTTCTTAAGAAGAAAATCCACCCAGCTGGTTGAAAAGTAACCTAATTCCGTCTCTTCCTTAGCTTAAGCACTGCAGGCAAAAAGCTACAAGTAGTCATAGCTATAAGTCTTGCCTCACAAAACATTAATGACATCCAACTACGATGTTGTTCCTCTTGACCTAAGAGGCGCCATACTTGTTGCTCCACCTAACTAATTTGCATATTGAGATCAGATCACAATGTGGGCAGAATGGAGATAACAAAAACATTTATTAATACCAGGTTGTAAATACAAAGGTTCATGGATCTAAATACAGATCACATGTTAATACCAGCTGTAAATGGGGCCAGAGTTCCTCACATAAAAAGGAAGAGGATATGGTTTGCTTTTTGTTTGTAGATTGACTTGATGGTTTCAGGGTCAAATGTCTCAAACATTCATGACATGCAATTTGGACAAAAGATGAAAAGAAAAAAAGATAGAAAAAAGCTACAATTCCACAATTAACACTTTTCTGAAACATTAACAACAGATTTCTGCTGCATTAGACCGAAGCTAACATACTAGCAAATACTGAGTGTAAGTACAAAAATAATAAATAAATAAGATGATAAACTCTTCTGAATTAGGCAACAGCAATGCCTTCCTTTGGTGCCATCCTTTGGACAAGTTTTATTCTATTATTCCAACTAGTGTCAGTCAAGTAAAGTCAATTTTTAATGGAGTTATTATTATAACAAGGTTCAGGATCAAGACCACGCCCCTCTCTTTCACTAAATTCAATCACCTGTGCCTCACTAATTCAATCATCCGTGCATACCTATATAAGCTTGTCTAACCCCTTTCTCTCCTGTACATCTCAGTTCTCACAGCCCCCCCGCCCAAAACCCCATTCTTCTCCTCCCTCCCCTCTCAGCAAGAAGGTCCTGGGTCGAACACTGGCCGTCCCGTGTTCGCATGGGTTTCCGCCGGGTACTCCGGTTCCCTCCCACCATCAAAGACATGCTCGTTAGGGTTAATATTTCCACATAAGTGATTCTTCTTGTCCCATTCTAGGAACCACATAGGGATGACGAAGCAGAAAGCTCATCGAGACACGTGTCCCCCACCCTGAGTCTCGAACCCCGGGTTCCTAGACGCTCCAGATTCTTTGTGATTCCATTTGGTCCCTGGTCATCCCAACACCATCGACCCCCTTCATCCCTCTCCTCAACCCCATCATCCCACCGTACACGACCCGGACCAACCTTCAGCTCCCATTCATCCCCCGGCAATCGACCCCCTTCATCCCTCTCCTCGATCCGCATCAAGCCCACCATACACTATCCTCATCAATCCTGAACCCTCTCGACGATCCAAATAAATCTACTTTTATACCGTTCAAATGGCATGGTCTTTGTTAGTGAATCATCCAATATCACAAATCTGCTTCAGCGGGCTTTACAATCTGTACAGCAATACAACATCCTCTATCTTTAGACCTTCTATTTGAATAAGGAAAAACTCCCCCCAAAACATTCTTATTAACAGGAAAAAAATGGAAGACACCTCAGGAAGAGCAACAGAGAAGGGATTCCTCTTCCAGGACTGACAAACACACAATAGATATTGTGTGTGCAGAATAGACCAAGAAAGCAAAATTACAGAAATACAGCATGGACAAACAGAATAACAGAGAGTATATGAAGAAATGGTAAGATGAATGATTTTGTTTTCTGGTGTGTAATGAACCTTACAACCTCATGGGGCCAGCAGGCATATCTGCAGACTCAGTGCTGTTCCTCCATGACTTGCATCTACAGTAAATCAGCCTGTGATGGTGTGAATCAGAATCAGCTTTACTGACCAAGCAAACATAAAAATATAACTATAATGTACATATTATATTCAGCTTGTTCCTGCAATGTTTTGAATGTTCTTTCTCACACTCACACATGAACACTGATGTGTGTTTTTGTCACACACGTGTGTGTGTGGGGAAACATTTACGTATTCACACCTGATGCTGCTTTCACAGGAGTGTGAAGTGCTCCCAGGTGCGCATCTTCTCCTGATAAGAGCCGAGAGCATAAGAGAGATATGACGGAACAAAGAAAAGCCACTGAGAGAGAACAAAGAGAGATAATAACATTTGGATAAAAAGGAAAATAGAGAGAATAGAGAAACAAACAAAAAAAAAGCCTCAAGCTTGACTGGATGATAAAAAAAATAAATGAGAGATAGATGAGTTGATGAATGTGAGGAAAACCAGCTGAGTGTTTCCGTCCAATTTTTTTGTGCAAATTAGAAAAGCAAATAGAGACAGAAATGTTTGTTAATATATCATCAATATTGAAAAAGTTTGTATTCAGGTATTTTTGTAAAAGTCGTGTTTTATTATTAATGTTTGAATGAGAAGAAGCGGAAACACATTAACCTTCAAAAAATGTTCTAATTTTTATACCCTTGTATTTTTCTACATATCCTTGTATGTTTAATAGCTTCATTATTTTTCATCTTTAACTTCATTTCATAGATAGAAAAGCATGTTGAATACTTTTTTTAAAATATTATAATTCTTGATAATGAAAGGATAAATTCAATCCAAAGTGTTAAGATTGTTAAAGGTTTTTTTGTTTTGTTTTTTTTCATTTAACCCAATGCAATGTTTGTAATGACTTGTCACACCTGCAGATTTGTAGCACTTGCAGGTGTTGAAGTGTGTCTTGAAAAACCTCAGTGCTGCTGATGAAGAGTATGAACAGATTCAAAGAAAAGATCTGGGTTCTTGCTGTTCAACAGAGAGGACATCAGATGTGTCCTCGTTAAGACGTCTCAGCACCCGGAGAGCCAGAGGGATGAACACAGAGACACTTGTTCCTCCACAGCTGGGGTCTCCTCTTCAATCCCTCTCATCCCTCATTCCCACCTCCCCCACCTTCCTGTTTCCATCTTTCTGCTTCAGCAGCTCTCAATCGACCTCCAGCAAACAGACTGTAGGTTCATTCACAGACCAGAATTCAACATAAGGCCTGAGGGATTTTTAATGATCTCCATCAGATTCTCACATGATGCTTTGATTCCTTCAGAGAGAAACATTGAGCTCAAAGCATTTTACACTAAATACAACTATAGATCCATCTGTGGTGATAAATGGTCTTAAAATTGTGTCTGGCTGAATTGTAGCCACGTCTTTGAATTCCTAGTACCTTTCTTTCAATCTTTCTTTCTTTCTTTATTACTTCTTCCTCTTTTTTTAATTTCTAAAACTGTTGAGTTTTGCACATGTATACATGCATACATCATACAGGATATCATCCACAAAGTAACAAGGTAACTTCAGTTCTCACTGCTAAAACACTGGGTGTTAGCAGCTGGCTAGCAGTTGTGTTCTGGTACCGAGGTGCCTACAAATAGTGATTTCATTCCTTCATTGGTCCGTTCTTTTTTTATACAGTGGTGATTCGACATTTGACATTCCAGTGGAGACTACATCAGAGCTTCTTTTTCGATCAACAAACCCCCACTCCCCGCACCTTTCTAATATGGGAACGGCAGCACAACAACAGCAAAACAAACAGTGGAATTTGTCAGATGAGACTCAGCAGCAGCAGTTTTGATTTCAACCTGATTATGGTTCTCTGGGCTGCACGAAGGCGAACGTGTCGATCAGAGACATTCATGCTGTTATTTCCTTTACGCTTGTATGAAGCACGTTTACATTTGTTTCCGTCTCTGTTTCGTCTCCGTCCCCCCAACAGCTATTGAATCCAGTAATCAACTTGCTTGATTAGCAGGTCCACACTACACATTGAGGTCTGCACAGATGTTTACATGTATCTTCAGGGAAGCATAATTCCAGCTTTAGATATACTTGGTACATGGTAAATGGACTGCACGTACTGTATTTTCAACCATTTTCTATCTTATCAGACAAAGAGCTTTACAATTTCTCTCATTCACTCATTTATACACCAATGGCAGTGGAGCTGATTGCATGCATGGCATGCAATCAAGTGTTCAGTGTCTTGCTCAAGGACAGATTATCTGTGGGTATGAATTATTAATTTGTGTGCAAAAATTATGAATTCAGGAGCATAGGCACGCATCAGTTTTTAGTAATTTAGTAATCAGTAATTGAGTAGTAATTAGTAGGCTGTCATAAAACTTTCACCAGTTTATAAGCCTGTATATGTAGAAACTAATTTAAATGAAAATCTCAACTCACAGAAACAAGAAAAGTTTGACGACCATACCTCTGCGCGTATATTTCTATTAATAAAATAACTTGGAGAGACAGAATCCAGTTCAACATTCTTTTTTCCCCTTATGACTTCTTCTACTGGAGCTCAGTCATCAGTTATAATTACAATATCAACTCCACCGGGAATCCAGACATTGAATTTACCCTGAAAGACCTCATTTGATTAGATTTTTATCTCATTCTCCATGTGAATGGGACTTGAGACTCTGCTCTGTTACAGTCTGACTCTATGTCCTCCACCAGTTCACCAGATGCACTCAGACTTTTCTCCCTGTTGGGGACTGACAGGGAAGAAGGACAGATAAGAGAGGTAGAAGATTATATTTAAGGACCACTTGAGGTACTGTTACTTGCTACATTGACACTCGTAGGAACTAAATGCTAAAGTGAACTGAAACACTAGTTATGTTATTCAAAGCTACAGTTGTCTTTTAGTCTCATTTATGTTGTTACATGCAGCTTTAATATGCAAGCCACTCCACTTGACAGACTGATTTATTCATGTTTTTGTCAACAGCAATTGTATGTGCTCGTTGTGACTTGTGCACTCATTTAATTTGTAGTTCTGGGACAGTTCGTGCATGGTTTTATTGTGTTTTCTGGGTGTTTTTGCTTTGCGTTTCCCTTCTGTTTCCCTTTACTCCACACACCTGCCCTGTGTCAGCCTCGTTAGCCCTGCCCTGCTCCCTGTTTTCCCCAGCCAATGAGCTCCTCGCCTGTTCTAGTCACCTGTTCCCCATTCCCTCATTAGTTTAGGTTTTATTTTAGGCCCCTGGTTCATTTCAGTCTTGTTGGATCATTTGTTCATTTTTGTTCTGTTCTGCTTAGTCTTGCCCGTCTGCACTTCTGTGTCCTGTTACTGAGTTAGTTAATAGATATATTCTTCAGTTCCTTTTGCCTTTTGTCTTGTATTTGGGTCCATCTGCCCCGCACTTAATGATATACCTTTGTCAGATGATAGTGACTGTACATCAGAAACCCTTGAGATGGAGAAACCATTTCTTCTTCTGTTGGCTATTATTTTTCAATCTCTAAATCTCACACTTGTTCTCTTCTCACTTTTGATTCTGTCACCACCTCTGCTTCTATCTGCCCATTAATCCTCCTCACCTCTCTTCTTTAGCACTATGAACCCTGCTGGTTTTTACTGTATCCTTAGGGCCATTTCACACCTGACAGTCAGAACCAATGTTATTTTTTTTTTTGTACATTATATACATTTGATCCAGTTAGTTTTGGTTTTACATTGTAATTACACATGCACACTAAAGAACTTTACATGACATACTTATGTCCTGTCATCACCTATGTGGGCTGCATCTCCCTATAAATGAGAGCAGCACATCTGGGTACTTTGCCCTTGCGTCATGCCCCGCCCCTTTTTGGGTGAAAACAGTTCCTCTAATTTGACTGGTGGTAAATGCAACAATCCAAGGTCTTTGCCAATTTAATAGCATAAAATAAGATTGCTTTTTTAGCTATTATGAGCCCTAATCCTATGGCCAGTCAGACAAAACAATTGTGTAATGAAACAGCAACTAGAAGATCTAGATAGCTGTGGGATCCCACTAACTGTGGGATGTCTAGGTCATAACCATAGAAGAAGTCTTTGTGTGCTGAGCTGCAGATACAGATGCCAAAGTCATCTAGCCCTGCTCTGAAGATCAGCCAGCTCAAGCGACGGATGGAAAGTCGACTCTGCAGGTCGCCGCTGTGAGTGACTTGACTGGTGTCCAGCAGCTTGTTGCCATGGTGATCAGTCAGGATTCTGGTCTCCTCAAAGCTGCCCAGATGTTTCCTAAAGAACCACACAACTGACCGCATCTGAAATACACAGGAAACTAAATGAGCAAAATATATCTACTGAGGGTCAATAGAGTTGTTCAGTTGATCAATACCAGATACTCAAATAACGTTAGCAAAGGCTGAGATTTAAGTCTTTTATTTAGTTTGAGAAGAAAAATACCAACATCATTTATTAAATGTCACCATCTCACAGCATTTTGTCAAGAAAATGTGATTTTTCACCGTACTAGCAGCATGACTTTAGGGATGGAAGTGTCGGTCTATCAGATGGACAGTCGACCTCCTTGGGACAAACTGAAATATCTCAGCAACTATTGAATAGATTGCCATTGAATGTGGTCCATATATGCATGGTCCTCAGAGAATGAATCCTCATGACTTTTGTGATCCCCTGATTTTTTTTCCCTGTAGCGTCACAGTGGGTCAGAGTTTTCACTTGAAAATTCTGTTTCACAGTAATTTGTTGAATAGGATTCACACAACACATATATTGAGTGTTTTTTTAGGGGTAAAATAGGGTGAAAGGAAGATTACCCCTCAAGTTTTTTCTGTTATTATTGATCTGTGTTACCTGTTGTGGTTTTCAGTGGCACAGCAGCTCCACAGGTAGGCAACATTGGTGAAAGTCAGGAAAGCAGGACAGGCTCTTCTAGCAAACACATCTTGCTTATCCTCAGGAGCCTCATAGCTCCACACCTCAAGAGACAGGAAGAGGTGAAAGAGGAGGAGGGCAAATGAGGATGTAGAGGTCATTAGGCTCCTCTAAAGATGAACAAGGTTCTCACAAGTTACAAAAGTCACAACTACAATCAAATACTTTGGTACACAGAAGACAGAGACACCTCCAGTGTTTGTTTTGTCTCATTTTAGATGTGGAAGATTGAATCAAGCAATGCTTCTTAGTCAAAACACTACAGCTTTGATAGAATCTGATGAGCTCACTAAGGAGTCATCGTCTGTCGTCAACACAAACATTGTGAAGTCCAAGTGCAGTCTCATTAAATGAGCAAAAACTGACTCAGTTTGTCTGTCAAAAGTTTTCAAAGAGTTATATTGTATTTATGCTCTGATGAAATAGCAAACAAACAACATGGACCAGATCGTTTCAACAGCTCAGGCATCCTGAGATGAATCAATTTCCTCATCAGATTTTTTTTTCCAGCCTGAAAAGCAATCATTCTTTTGATATCTCCTTTTTTTCCTTTTCTTTCTTCTGCTTTACAAATGTTTTTTCTTCAAAATTTCCAGCATTTCATGACCTGCTGTTTCTTTTACATAATGTAGACAAATTTTCTCTGGTTACTATGGTGACAACATACACCTCTGCTCAATTATAAACATCAAACATTTCATTACAACAGTTGTGACAGATATGTAAAGTAACTGCAACATCACTGCAATGCAATGACAGTCCCTCTTTGCACACTGTGTTTATAGATAACACTAATTGTTTCCTGTCACACCACCTAAAGTAAAATTTAATCCTTTTAAAACTTGTTGGAGAAAAGTAGACATACGCAATGGGACTAACTGTCTTGGTTCTGGTATGGTTCTTACTCGATAACCTGTGAGGAGTCATAAAGAACGGAGCTATAACAATGTGATGTGCACAAGAAAACACGTTTTCCAGTTGGTTTTAAAGATTTCATCAAGATTACAAGTGTATCTGTTCTGTATAATCTCAGTGAGACAGTGCAGGTCATTCAAATTAATTCCTGCAGAGGGAAGATATACCTGAACCTTCACATCTGTAAAGAGAATTAATAAGCTGATAATGAAAGCCGTCATACCTGGCAGCTGTTGTGAATTACTTTGGCTGGCGTTATTTTAGTGTCCACTCACACAGAGAGGAATCACTCAGCAGAAACACTCTTGATCTCTATTTATCCAGTATTTCAATGGATATTATTGCTTTATTGTTATTGTTGAGTGTGTAAAAAGTTGTTATATAGTTAAACTTTTGATGAGACATGGTGTGGCCCAAATGTGAGGCAGCAGCAGCCAACTAATAAGTGCCCTGCCCTCTTGCAACCCTTGTAGCCTCTGCTAAGTGTGCTTATACCTAGCATGTCAAGTGTAGATAATTCTGGTGACAACCAGGGATGGTTAGGCCCAAATCTGCTCACTAATGGATATACTTTTTAATCGTTCAGGTATACACAAAATACAAGCAAGTTTGTGCAAAACCACTGATGTGCACGTTGGTAAAAAGCAAGTACATCAGCGGCCCTACCTTTAAATCTCCTTAGTACTCACTGGGAAAAAATTAGTTAGAGGGTCAAGTGAATCCAGCTCAGATTGCCAGGTGAGAAACTATATTATATGTTCAAGATTCAAGATTCAAGATTTAATTTATTGTCATTTTATATATTATTTTACCTTTGATTTCCAAGAAGGGGTGACTAACTCACCAGTCATGATCGACCTGTCTATCTAAAAAAACATAGATGAGAGTAATTAAAATAAAAATGTTGTAATTAAGATAAAGTTCGGAAGAAGACATACACAAAAATATAAATATTTGGGCCATCAAAATGTTTTCAACAAAAAAATGTTGATCAGTGAGGCTCTTGAACATTCTCCTGTGCAGCTTTTCATTTGACTATTAGAAAAGTTGCTCAACTGATAATCAGGTATTCATATATCAGCCTTTACTGTTTCTGTTTTCTTTAAAGCTTGGATTAGAAGGTTAATATTTCAACATGGATCCAGAGTACATATTTTAAAAAGCATATGCAGGACACTCTGTTGAATGACTTCACTTGTTCATGTGTTCTCATTGTTCTCTGACATTCTTTTTAACTAAGAAACATAGAAAAATCATCGCCAGAATCTAAGAAACTTTAAATATTAACAAGCTTTTGAAATGTGATTTCAATCCAGGCACCACGGAGACAAAGCTGCTCATCACTGCCGGTGCAGTCTGAGGGAAAAAAAAGGTTCTAGTTCACTTACTCCATGACCTTCCTCTCCACTCTAATTTTGAAGCGTGATCATCCTACTGTATCACAGCCTCCCCTCACTTGTTGTATTTTCCCTTCTGTTAGGCAGCTCACTCTGCAGAACCTGCACTGCTATCATGCCCCTGGTTATTTTCTCTTTTTATGGAGCTGTATAGGTGCAGCAGCCGCTATTTACAGCACTATCTGTCCAGTTCAACTCTGAAAGTGATATTCAATAGAAAGAAATAATAAATAAATATTAAAGTAGGTTACATATATGTTAATAGGCGACCTTCGTCATCATGACTACAATAATAACCATTGGGTTAAGGTTGGGGGACAATCGTAGTTCTAGTTTTTAAAAAACTGTCCCACCTCCTGGTTGGAAATGTGACACTCATGTCTCCTGTGGCAACGTCCACTGTTGGGTTAATACCTCTTCCTCTGAATGTTGAAATTTGTGAACAATATATGTACATCATCATCCACGACTGCGTCACTGTTCTGTGTCAGAATTATTATGGCCACTAGATGGCATCTGTCACTCAAAAATAACTGTATGTCGTTGTTCTGGCCAGTGTTTGACGTTACGACTTACTGTATAGTTTTTCTTTGGAGCACAGTCTCGTTTGTACACAGCAATAACATGACAAGACATCATCAACAGAACTTTGGACTTTACACCATCTGTACTGTACTTCAGACATCAAAATAAATGACAAAATGCAGAAAGGTTACATTTACTGTTTTTATGCACACATGGAAATAAAAAACGAAAGATGCTGCAATGCTGGCCGGATGCAGAGACATCTAGCAAGATGTTATATGCAAGAAGGTTGATTGCTGCCGCACATAATTAGCTTGTTCTTTCCACAGCGTCCTTGAGTAAACAGTAGATTGTAACCACACTCCATCTAATCCTGACCGGAAAAATATTACAGTTCATGTGTGGTGTCAATGAATGAGCCACGTCCTCTCCCTAAATAGCACCACGCTGCCTTATTTTCCCCTGTTAGTTAACTTTCCTTCATCGTCAGCCGATTGTAGCTGGCAGATGGGGAATGGAGAAGAGGCTGAGGGAGAGAAATTTGGACCACACACCAAAGCCATTAATCAACTTGTTAGTGCATCCAGGTCAGCAATGTAGCATGCCGGCTCTCTGCTAGAAGATAAATGAACAGAGACTACTTTCTTAACCTTGTTTCGGCTTGGGAATACAGACCGAATATTTAAACCTTTCTGCAGTAATGCAACCTGTCCGCTACTGTGCTGCTTCACCAGATCAATGAGAAGTAATTGCAGGTATTTCTCTTTTGCTGCTGACTTGTTGACTGAAGTAATTGGCCAAAATGTGAACACACTCATTGCAACACTCTGCTGCTAAGTTAGCAGGGAGTGCTTCCAATTTGGCCTCAGGAAACAATTACAGAACACTCCCCTTGGAGAGTTTGGGGTGAACCTATATACAGGTAACCTGTATATATTATACTTTTCCTACAACATTTATATTCGTCTTGTGCCAGGTGCAATTTTACAATAAATCCTCATACCTAAACGATATGCACCTTTGCTGATCTGATGCCTTAATTGGCAGGACATCATTTTTCAGAGCCTTCCAAAACAACTCATATGACAATCACAAGAACAATTATCTGTGTGTTCAGACCTGCCACCTCCATTGTTAAGGTCTAGTTAACTTTAGGCAACTAAAACTACTTGATTTATGTTAGGGAAAAAGAAAATTGAGTGTTGGTATGACAGGATGTGGACAGTAATCTCTGTACGTCCAATAATTAACTCCAAGTGAACACTCTCACACACATTCTCACCTGAAACTTCCAGTGCAACCGCAGTCTGATATGTGGGCCACTGAGCAGCTGCACCGCAGTAGTTTAAGGATTTAAAAGCTTGCTCAAGGACACCTCAGAAGTGGTAAAGAGGCTCTTTCATCACTGTCATCACCTCCTCTTTTCCCTAGTATATATAGTATGGATCGACTTCCTGTCCATCTATTCTGTCATACTACTAAAAACAGAACTTTTTTTTTTTATTATTCCAGAGAAATGATTGAGGAAATCATTTTGTTCAGAAAATGTGTGTCTGACATTTTAAAAAATAGCCTGAAGAGAAGCGTATTCATTGGCGTTGATGCGTCAATATCATCTGAGCAGCCTGCACATTGCTCCATTATCAAGACATGGTGTTTTTGTCCAATCGCTCTTGGAGCAGGTTGATGGAGCTGCTTTATTGCTGTGGAACCATTTTCTATTTTGTCACATTGACCCGAAGGCTATGAATCTTTACAGGTATTGCAATTAAATGGAAAGTACATAAAGACATTAGAAAGGGAAAGATCAAGGGAAAAGGGGAAAGAAGAATAAAATAAATCTTTATAGCTGGTGCTCATAAACTGAAACAACATAATGACGAGACGTGATCATCAAAGCCACCAATTCTCAGTTGATGTGCGGATCCCCTGTTGAGTAGATTTCCCCTAGTTGTAAGGAGGAACCGTACTTCTAAAGAGAAGAGAACATGCAGCATCTACACAATCTGAGATGTGCTGTGCTGGTTAATTTCCCTCTGCGCTATTTACTTTTTTCCACTTTTGCACTTATTACAGAATTACAGAGAAAGTCTGAGATATGTGTACCTCTGTCATGCAAATTTTAACAATTCCTTTGAGGACTTAGGCATCAGGTGATGTCACATGACAAAAATAAACAGTATTCTCTCTCTTACCTCAAGTGGTATCTTGCCATGAAGGTGGTTTTGGTTTATTTGTCCAAGCTTTGAGATCTCTCAGATTTTTCTGCCTCCACCATAGAAGTGAATGTAATTGTGATGCTCACAACATTAAAAAAGTGACATTTAAAAAGTTCAACAGCAAACTCACTGTCAACAGTTTCCATCGGTACCACTGCATTTCTTTGGTAAAGTAGTTCCAGTTATATTTCAGCTTGGGTGTGCTGTTTGTGCCAGAGTGACCAACACAACCACGTTGGCTTGCTTGCGACAAATGCTGGTTGAAGAATGGGATGCCATCCCACAGCAGTGAGTGACCAGACTGGTGACCAGCATGAGGAGGAGGTGCCAGGCTGTTGTGGCTGTGTATGGTTCTTCCACACGCTACTGAGGCTTCTGTTTGTTAAATGAATACATTGTTAAAATGCCAATGTGTCTTGTTTCTTCAAACTTCAATCATCCAATCCACCAAACACCAAACAAGAGTCAATGGCATAATAAGCTGTTTGGCATTGGCAGAGAAGGTTTGGAAACTTTTTCATGGGTCTAACCCACATACTCAGCTCTGCTGCTCATCCCACAAATGCATGTTCCTTACAAATGTGGCACCATTTAAAAGGGAAATAAACAGGCTTTCCAACGGTATAAGATTTATTGCCAAGAAGCATTGTTACAACAAAGAAATAATCTACCAAACATTAATTTCCTTACTTTTTGTGCTAAGTTTAATTCCATTATCAGGTCAAAGTTGCAGTTTGTCTTCATGACCAAATACCTGCAAACTAAGAGTGGAAAAAGAAAGAAAGAAAAAAATCCAATGCTCTACAATATCATCTTTCAGCTCCTGCAGAGCAGAGAGAGAGAGATAGAAAATATATACAGTCCTGCAGCACATTTGTTCATGATGTGCTCTCTGCGTGTAATTTATTTGAATGTGACCACAGCTCTCTGATTCCATATTGATCATCAGCCTCTTGTTGTTTTCTGGAGACCACAATAATATTAAAGTAAGTAAACTATTATATGCTCATTTCTTACACAGTATAAACAGTATTATACAAGTCTGTGCTATGTTGTTTCACTCATTAAGAGATATAGCTAAACACACAAAACAATAAACCTTTAACTGGCAATTTGTATGTTGCAATACAGAAAATATCAGAAAACAGTTTTATGTGTTGTGTTCGGGTGGTTTATGTTAAGGTAATATTGCTGCATGTTTGCTCTGGCTGCCTGTGGTCTTTGCTCTGTGTTTTCATATCAATAAATATACATCAATTGCGGTTCTTCTGTTGCTTTGTCGCTTCAATTTCCCTGCATGGGATCAAAAAGATTGGACAGTGTGGATTTGTGGATGACATAGCCTTGCTCTCAAATTCCAAGTATAGAATTCAAGATAAAACATCACTGCTTACAAATTCTGCAACCTGAATCAGTTTAAAACCAAATGAAGTAAAGTCAAATGTAATGAAGATCCATAGGAGCAATAACAAAACACTTGAACTTGAAAAACATAGTGAAAAACCAACAGTGGGACACAAAAGATTGTTAAAAGTGTTACTGACTTTTCTAGTCAAGAACTTTCTTAGAAACATTTTGGAACACAACACAACATTGAAGAAGATTACATCATAGAATAATGTTCACTTGTGGTTTATTGTCCATATAGAGTACCAAGTATAATCAGTCTGTTTTTATTATCTCCACATTGACAAAACCCTGTGAGGCCAGTATTTTAAATATTAATATAGCCAATAAAAAGTAAAGGCTTTTCTGCTTTTCTGTGTTTTGAGGAATATTTTTCTGACATTTTTTTTTATCTTAAAGAGCACCTTCAGGTTGTCTGTACGAAACAAATTCAAATTCAACAAATTGTTGACAGTATATGAGACAAGCTGAGAGTCAGCACTTTAACCTCACTTTCACTGTTTCATTTCAAATCCCAAATACTGGACAAACAATGAAAAATATGACCCTGTCAAAACAGTTATTGTGTGCAGTGTGATGCATATGCAGCAGACTAGAATAGAAACTAAGACTGAGTCAAACATCAGACTATAACTCAGAAACCATGACAGTGGCAGAAGGCAGATGCAAGTTCTCCTGCGGTGTCACCATAGAAATGCACAAATTAAGATAAAACACACCAATTAAAAAAATCCAACTGATTTAATTGGCTGCAAATGTGAGTCGTGGCAACTAGCAAGAGTTACATGCTGGTATACATGTGGTTAGTTCTTCTGTTCCTGATGTTTTAGCAGGAAAACAGTCATCACCTGGAGGGTTATAAGTAGATTTTGAGTTGCTTCAGCTACGGTGGCCAGTTGAACAAAAATGGCTGATTCCCACTTGGGTCGAACATGATTATAATTATAATTGTTATATGTCACAGTATCCTGAAAATTTCCCAAAAAAGCATATATAAAAACCACATATAACGTGTACAAAAATAATGTAGTGTTTTTGTTGTGTTTTTTTCATTTCCACTTAGGGGACACATCATGCACATTTCCTGGTCTATTTATATATTCCGGGGCTCTATTGGAATATCTTTGCATGATTTACAGTTCAAAAAACAGCTTATTGATCTTATACTGGCCCTTTATGCCCTGTATTTATATTAGTTCAGCCTCTGTCTCAAACAGACTGTTTTAGCTCCCGTCTCTTTAAGGCACCCATTTCACTTTTTTTTCTCCATCTTCAAATATATCCGTACATGTTGGGACCTGAATTTGATCAGAAACTTTGACCATGTTTAATGTGTACATCTGAAATTATAATAGTATATAAATAACAGAAAATTGCAAAAAGCACCCTTTAAATGCACAAATTGAAAATGAAATAAAAACAGTCGGATGGAAATGTAAAGTACTTATTTGGAAACTTACTTATTTACTTACTTACTTATTTGGAAACATGTTTGCACCTGCTATTATTAAGCTTCCTTTTAGCTCAGGTTCAAATCTGTGTGTTACGTACGGTACATCATTTCATGGCTTTTTGCAAATTTTAGGAGCTGTGAAGACCTCCAGGATAAATATTATATGTTCTCAGTCGATGTACGATTTTAAGTGTGTACCTTTACCAGGGTAACAGAAAAAACATATACAACCCAACTGCAAGTGTGTGTTTGAAAGCAGCACAGACTTTGTTCAGCTTGTTGGCTCCTGGCAGACGGGTGTAGATCAATGCCCTCACTATTTGTTCCTGAGGTGACAAGCAAGTGATGTAGAGGCTGATGCCTGAACGTGTACACAACACACACACACACACACACACACACACACACACACACACACACACCATAGATCACATGCAATGCAGTGATTTGTTGATGCAGCACATGGTAGAAAGATACAGCACGTCTCTCTCCAGTGTGCTTGTGTGTGTGTGGTCCTAAACCTTGTTTCCCATAATTTATATTTTAGTTATATATATAATTTAGAGCTTCTAGATAAGACTAGGTTGTTTTTGTTCGTGATCTCTATCTAAGCTAGGTGTGCTGTCAAGTGTTACCAGGCTGTACAGAAACCGACAGCCAGATTCAACTCAACTCAGAAAGACACAGGAGTCAGGTAATAGTATTCAAACTCTGAAAGGCTTATGAATAATGAATAAAACAGTAAACCAAAAAACCAATCTGCATAGGGCTGCAGGGCTCAGGCACTGGATTGCGTTATGCTAAATTTACCATTTAATTAAAAACGATTCTGCTGCGTATCAGATAACTGCATAAACGCTGCTTGTTTAGTAAGCAAAAAGCTGAATATCTTGCTTTAAAAACATAACCTTTCCTGTCACTGTTCTGTTCTATGACAAAAAAAACTACCCAATCTGTTAAATTTCACAACATTTTATTCCAAGTAACAGCATGTCTCCAAATAATGCAAATTCTGTAAAAAAATTAATAATTAACAAAAGATGTTGTGGCTGTTGTTGCAGATGTAACAGGATGCTCTCTTGAGAATGTCAAGATTGTTATTGTTTGTTTTCATTTTTTCTGCCGTCATCATGAAAAAACCTTAATTTCTGATAACGCACAGACAGAAAACAGAGACAGAGATTTAATTGCCGCCATCATACTTCCCTGATAGTCATTCTCTGCTGTGAAACATGATAATCGATTTCTGCTGGGAAAATGATACGTTGTTTGTTTGACAACAGAGAGAGGGGACAAGCGGGAAGGTGAAACCTCACAGTGCAAACAGATAATTGGATGCCTGACTGACTTTGTACCTGCAGATGTTCCAGATCTGAGATCTTAGCATCGATTTGGATATTAGTCACATCCCAGTGGGGAAGACGGAGCACACTGAGATGAACGAATTCTAAAATAGAAAACATAAAAACAAACAAAAAAAAAGCAAGTAATGAGGAGAATTTTGCTGTGCGGTGCATCTCTTGTGCAGTGGACAGATTGCTGTGATGTAATTTCCTTCTCTTCTGTTGATAAAGTTCACGTTTCTTATAATTGCAGCTCATTTCTTTGTCAGCAAAACAGCAAAATGAAACACATCACTTCTCCTGTGCCAAACAGTTTCCTCAGACAGTTTTTATTAATCCAACATATTTCAGCGAATCCATAAAGATGAAGTGAAGTGAAATGAAGACATTTATACTAAGTCAGTCACAATTTAGGTTCTGAATCATCTGAATTTTGATTTGAGGATTCATTTTAATTTTTTCTACACAAATGACATTTTGGTTCAACAAGGCCTGTCTAGTACCAAAGGGTCTGAGATGTGCAGCCAAGAGATATGGTCTTCTGTTGCCTGTATTTGGAGAACTTCACCTGGATCCTTTGCAGCCCCAGCAACCCACAATCCACAGTATATAGTAATCTGGTAAAGTTGGAAAATATCATGTGAAATAGCAGCATCCCAAGGAATACTGTACATGCATGCTGGACGATTACGCATCTCCCAATTTAACCACACACGGGACTGTGGGACCACAAACTCTAGTCTCCTGTATCAAAAGTTTTTACACTCACCAATCTTCCCATGCACCGGCCAATGGCGTCTGTGTGGTACAAAAATGTAGCAACTTGAAAAAAACATAATCTTTCCTCGATTACATTTCTTAACACCAACCCCCCAAAACTCACAAAATGTAGTAAGACGTTATTAGACAAGTAAAAATATAACTGAATACATAAATAGGTAATTTTTTTTGTAAAATTGAGTCTAACACAGTTTATATGGTATAAAGCGCTATATTTTGTTTTTAACTTCCGTTGATCAAAAATACAAAAAGGGGTTTTTTTTTCTTCGAACCAACCAAATGAGAAGTAAATGAAAAGTTATTTTACTTTTATATTTATCTTTCACTAGCTTGTTTCATTTTTATTTATTTTCTTTTTGGTCTTGGCTCACATTTAACTTAAGCTGTTTATACGGTATAAAGCGCTTTATTTTGTTTTTAACTTCCGTTGATCAAAAACAAAAAGGGTTGTTTTTGTCTTTAAACCAACCAAATGAGAAGTAAATGAAAAGTTATTTTATATTTATCTTCCACTAGCTTGTTTCATTGTTATTCATTTTATTTTTGGTCTTGGCACACATTTAATTTAATCAGTCATCTATTTTCCCCGTGCAACATTTCCTTTTCCAAACCTCATTTCCAATTTTTCTTATTAATAGGTAATAAGGTTTAAAATTCTATTAGAGATTTAATCTGGAAGAAAATCAGATTTTAGAAATACTTTTGGCAGCATATTTATTGTTTTTTTCACTTACTTAAAAGGACTGAGGCAATTAATCAGCAGCTCCTGCGTGTGTCCTCCCACTTTTCTTTCTATTACAGGAAGCATTTTCTGAGCTGTTAATATCCCAAGAGGACCTTGTTTACAGTAAACTGCCTGTGAACTTCTTGCATAAGAAAGCAACTTTTGTAATGTGTTGTGACATAAAATCCAAGTGAAAATGAGTTTAATCCCTGCTAAAAAAATGTGGGTATTTTAGTGAATAATCGCCTTGTGTACGGCATGTGATATGGTGTGTAAATCCCTCTTAGTCATGTGTGTAATAAGCAGCTAAATAAATAAATTTGCCTGCAGAGACACTGGGGGTTCTGGTCTGACTGGAATCAGAATGAATCCTTCGTCCTTAAATGACCATCAAGCTTATCTGAAGAAGCTTTTCATTATAATCTCACCAGAGGCTTCACCCTTCCTGTTTCATTAATCCCAATATGATTGTCAACACCCTTAATTTCCTGTCTGTCGCTCACTCTCTCTCCCTTTATTTAACCTTTTCACCATCTCTTACCCATTTGCATTTCCTCCCTCTTCCTCTCTGTACCTTCATCTTGCTAATATTTTCTTTCCCTTCCTGTTATCCACATCTTATTTTTTTAATTTAGTTTATTTGCATTTCTTTCACCTGTTTATTTGTGTTTTCTTTCGCCCATTAACCATTGATCCAGATCTTCTTTTTACCCTTTACCCCCCCCCCCCCCTCTTCTGTCCACACCACTATTTCTTCATTAATATACCTTACTTGTTCCCTGCCTTTTGGGATTTGCTCTTTTTTATTACATTGTCATCTGATCCATACTTGGCTGTCATATAGGTACTTCCTCTTGCTACTCCTGGGAGATACATGTTTTAATCTAGTTTTTCAGTCATTTTTCTTGAGACGGATTGCTGTCATCAAGGGTCTGCATCTATATCACAGGGAACACACGGGGGTGAGACATCCAGGTACTCTACTAATCCATTTGTAATGCCAGTAGCCAATCGTTTGCTGGTTACTATTCTCAAATATAAATTTAGCTGGTAAAATAGATTTAGTTGGTAAAGCTGGCCAATGATTGGCTGTGGGAAATGTCACAACATAAAAGTCCTCAGTGTCATGTGACTTGCTTTCAAATGGTCACAATCAAAACACCTCAACGCTCCTTCCATTACAAACTGAGCAGTTGGACGACGGTTTGATGACAGTCATAGAGAAATAATGGGTTCAAATCCATCTTTTGGAGCACAGGAAGCAGTCTAAATGGGCATTAAACGCAGAACATGACTCAAATGTACACTTACAATTTTTTTCTCTTAATTATGCCTGAAAAAGACTCATTGTTGGAGTTTATATGTGAACCCTAAACAGGTGTAAACTAAATGAAGATTTGTAAATCTTAGATTACGGTTAGAAGGAGTGACAGCTGACCAAAACTATCAAGACTTAGTCAATTACCTGTCATACTATATCAGTACAAAAGCTTGTGACAATGGTTAGAATTCAACGAGAAGTGGAGTGGCCGAGATATCCTGACTTTACCTCGAAAAATTCCAAAAACACTGGATCCTACAGTACATTTTCCTTAATGCAACCCGATAGCGTCTTTCATTATACTCTCAATGCCTGGTTGACACTCATGTCTTTCAAACTCCACACCCCTAGATTGTAACCCAGGCTTTATGATAAAACATTTGCAGTCTCTGAGCCCAAACTGAAAGAACCCTGATGACCTTTTCTAAGACTTAGCGTGATAAGAATCCTCCAGAGCCACAAAAGACATTATATAACTGATTTCAGGGGCTGAGAAATTCCCCCTATGACAATTTTGCCAGTATTAATAGGCTTTCTTTATCTTCTCCGGTTGTAGCAAGATGCAGTATGTCCAAACGCATACACAGAATCAACAATGAATCCCTATCTCGATCCAATTCCTGTTCAGAACTGGGTCTTAATGCTAACTTATGGATGTGAACTAAGACATGATCAAAGGGTCTTTGTATGGCTGTTTAATGTGCAGCAAAATTTGAATGGCAGTACTTTAAAATAAAGTAGAGAAGTTAACTAAAATCCATCATTATGTGTCAGTGGTGGAAGTGCCACCATGCAACAGATAAAGCTGGGAGAGAAGAATATCAGACAAAACACATTCATCTAAATAAGTTGAGAAAGCGCCCCATTACAATTAATTGTGATGGTGAAAAATGATCTGTTTGTCCAATTAAATTCTGGTTTTATATGGAAACAGATGGGAAATCCATTCTAGTGACAAAAATCAACATTTACAGGCAAAATCCAGATATGTCCACCTGTAATAGAGCAGTTAAAAAGCTTACAACAGCTGATCCTCCTCACCAGCATTAGATAAAAATGGATTTTTACTTTAATTTCCTCCTGTGAAATTACAATATTTCTGTAAAACTTTTCTGCAGTGTAATCCCTGACTTACAAAAACAGGTGGGTGATTGTTCTCATTTTTTTTCCAAAGCAAGATAATTAAAGGTCGGCGTAGTTTCTCACACTTTTCTGTAATTCATTATATTTGCATGTTATTCTCTTTAATTTGCTGTCTTTCTCAGGCGGTTCCCTCCCTGCTGAGCGCCGTTGCTCTGAATGAAACTATAGAAATAAAAAAGGAAGCGCAGCTCAGCTGAAATACATAACGGAGATAAATGACTGAAGGAGGAAAATTCTTTGTCTTCCTCCTTCTGGTAACATCTTTTATATGGAGCTCAAACGTGACATCAATCAATTTAAAAAACAAAACATATTTTCATGCTTTTTGTTCTCTATTATTTGCTTTTTTTTCCCTTTGCGTTCTTTCGCTACTGTTTTCTTTTGATGTCTTTTGCAACGCTCCCTTTTCCAGCTTTAAGGCATTTCAACAGGACGTAAATCCACTCATCCTATCTATTTATTCCATTTATTTTGTTTTCCTGCCACTCTGTATCGTCTTGACGGCATGCGCAATCACATTTTCTATAATTTTTTTTCACTCATTCCTTCGCAGTGTCACTTTATTTCCATATCTGTCTCACTCCTTTATCTGCCTCCCCGTTTCACACAATCTCTTCATCTATTCTCTGGATTTTTTTTTCGTCTCCTGCTGCCTGCAGACACTCAGCTTATTCATTCTTCTTACTTGACACGAGGTCCAGTTTATGAAAAACGATCCATCAAATGTGTCTTTCCTCTTTGGCCTTCCATCTTTTTAAAAAAAAATGTTTTATTGTTGTTCCAGCCCCCTGTGGGCGATGTCACCGTGACATGTAAGTGATCCCTTCTGCATTTATTTCCTTCAGTTGCATCTAAATTAAAGATCCTGATGAGTAATAGAACACAAGGCAGTCATTGATTATGCTCACATTAGCTGATGTAATTATTGAACAGACAGAGCAAAGGCTGGGAGGAAAAACGCTCTGAACTGATTAAATTTGTCTTTGTGGATGTTTCAGACATACTGTTTGATTTGTTGATTCCCTTTAATAGACTTTTTTTTTATCCCACTTTACTGTAATTACATGCCACTTGGCAGGTGCTCAATTGATTTTCTCTGTATCAGCTATATCATCTACTGACCAAATTTTTATTAATTTTTTTGTGGATTTTTATGATCCTTGGATGATCTATAGCATTCGGCAACCTGTCCATCTCAGGATTTACTCAGAAAACATGAAAATCACAGAATTTGTCATAATCCAGCAGAGATATGAAGATGTATTTGATGATTAACTGGTTAAAATCCCAAAACCAATTTTTTTCCTTCTGAATGAACTTCATTAGTTTTATAATGTTCTTCTGTTATTGTTTGTTATTGGTCTATTCATTTATTTGGTTTTACTAATGTTTTTTAAACGTTTAAGCCCTTCATCCCCATTTTCTTTCAAAACGGTGAATTATAAATGTGCGTAAAATAATCTCATTACATTACTTGCTTTTTCAGAGATTTCAACCATATCTCTTGGCGCTGGCTGAGGTGTCATCAATTGTGGAACATCCGTTACATGATAACAAGTTGGTTGTCAGGGGGAACGCTACAGCGGTGAAACAGCAAGAACCCCAGACTAAGAGAATGAATAAACACTGGAAACAGACAACATCAGCTGTCTGTGAACACAGAATCAATCGGGAAGGGGTCAAAGGTCATCGATCAGTGGGCAACCAGAGAAAGATCAAGAATCCACATCTGAGACCATCGTTGAACAAAGACAAGGGTTACAATCCCCAACCCGCTCATTTATGACCACCTGTTATCAGCTCCGTCCGCTGATAAAGATCACAACATGGTGTTGAAATCTCCGGGAAAGTTAGCAGACCTCTTAGCTTCAATTATTTTGTTACACTACATTTGTCTGACCGAATTGGAAATCATAAGTGATTACAACCCGTTCTCATTCTGAGGGTGTCAAATACGCTTTGTCATGCCCCTGGGCGTCTGATACCGACGCACAAGCTACACCTTTAGCATCCATATGAGACGCACCAGGCTTTCAGCTAACTCCAATGTAAACCCATCTATGTCAATATTAGACATTCAGAGCAACTGCTCCGGCGTTTTGTGTTACAGAACCCCTCCACCCGATCTACTATGAGTCCTCCATTCAATGGAAGGAAATTACATAAAATATTGTACATTCTTATGGATTGAGTTGTACAATCCTTTGACCCAGATTGTAGAGGTTGCAAAACAAGCCTGTTCAATAGAGAGCATCTGCAGGCACCTGATCTACTATGCACCTGAATTTGACATCCAGAATCTGAAGCTTTGTGATTGGCAGACCGGAGGACCCAAAAACAGGAAAGTGTCCTTTATAAATCAACAATACAATAGATTAATTTTAAGGCCATCAGTAGTAATTATTTCTCCTTCAACTCTGAGAAACATTTTTGTCAGTTTATGTAGAGTTTTTGATAGCAGGAGGCTAAGGAAGTACAGCTTACAAATATGCTGGAGCCAGACCATGGAGAGCTAGAACAGCCAGTGCAAAGAAGGTAAAATGGGACATATGTGATCTCTCTTATTTGTTCTTGTTAGAAGTTGACAAACTCAACGAGACAAAGCAAATTCTTACACACATGTCTTTTTGAAGGTATATGACGGAGCGTCACTGGATGAAATGAGCAATTATTGTACCTGAAGCTCATTTTCTTCCTGAAACCACAAGTCTTTCTTGTGAGCCGTTGTCAAGCTGATATTGTGTAGTCTCACATGCAGCATCACAATGACCACGTTTAGGTATTTTGGAAAGAAAAGAACACAGCAGTTCGTGTAAACAGCTTGTTCAAACATGTTAAGATACTTTCATGTCCAGCACACAGTGTGTGTGTGTAGGTGGATGTGTAATGATCATGTATACTGCACACGGCAACACACATGATAGATAGTAATTGGTTGAGGGAGTGAAAGGTGAGCCTGTGTTTGTATGTGTGTGTGTTCGAATCTCTCCTTCTTTTCAGTGTTGGGAAATAAATGAGCCAATTTAACTGCGTATTGATTTGAGAAATTGACTGAAACATTGTAAAACATTGGCAAGTCTGTTGAACACACACACACACACACACATACTAACACACACACCTTTCATTCCCCAAGCCAATTATCCTATATCTCCTGTTCTCTCCCTCACACACACACACAAATAAGACCACGCTTATTTGTTTTTTATTGACTGACAGCGCTAAAGGGCACTAGCTGATTGGTCGTGGGTCATCCATAGATTTAATGTGATTGTTGAAGAACAGCTCAATCTTTGCAGAACTTAGGGAAGTTATTGATTTGAGTGAGAGATGTTTTATTACACACGCTGGCATTCGCTCTGTGGAGGTGAAATGACCTCCTGTTCCATGACAAGAAATATAATGTGATATATATGTGTTTTCATTTTGTGCTTTCAGTTGTTCTATTAAGAAGGTGAATAAGAAGTGAAGGTCTAATCTTGCAACAAAATGTCAACAACTATCACCTAGATTGTCAAGGAATTTGCTGTTGATATTCATGGTTTCCAGAGAATGAACTCTTATTATTACCCTTACCGACCCTCTGACCTCACCGCCAGCATTAAAACGTCCGCTTCTGAATCGGCGAGGCTTCACCGAAGGGGCTTGGCACCGGGGTTATTCGTGCAACCACCACCAACAACAACAAATGGAAAAGTAAATAACTCCCCAATCAGAACCACGCCAATTTAATTTCAAACATGTTCCATATTTGTGTGGCTCTGGACGTCCAAAACCGCAAGACTTTCTAAAGATCGTTAGCTAAGATAAAGCCGGTAGCTTGCACATCTGGGAGAAACACTGCAGGAGAGAGGAAACACAACTAAAACAGAAGAGAAAAATAAGGAGGTAAGAGTGAGAGAGGGAAAGGGAGTGAGAGGTGCAGGGAGATATGCAACATGTCTGTGACAGAAGGAGGGAGGGGGAGAGAGAGAGAGGCAGTTTGTGTATGTGAGAAAGAACGCTAACCTAATCTCCGCTGGAATGAGTTTTAATAATATCATATAGCGGAATGCAGTTCTATTCTCTGTTTTTGTTTCTCCTTTTCTCTCCAAACCCAGATGTGGCCTAACAACACACACACTGCTGGAATGCTGAAGCCCAGGAACTATTTTATGATATTTAAAACAGACTCACAAAATCAAGATTAGTTATAGGTATATAGGTACATTATATGGCATGTTTTTGGTATATTTGTCTCAATAGATTTACAAATAAAGAAACTCTAGCCTTTAATAAATAAGACATTGTATGTATTAAACGGTCGGTTCACCCAAATTACAAATAAAATCCTATTTTCTCCTCCAAGGAAAGTACTTCCAATTGTAATTGTTCACAGTGGACTGTTGCCTATCTGGAATAACCATAACAGTTTTTCTGGAAAGAGATGTTGCTGTTCTTTTTTAATGTTTTAATGCTGTAAGCACTGCAAACAAAATTCCAACCACCTCCATTAAATTGAGGTGGAGGCAGAGACAAAATCTCTTAAACCCTCGACAAATGTAACCACAACCATCTGCATAACTCGATATGACTCGAGCGAGGTAATTTAAAAAAAAAAAGAGTATTTTTGTAATTTTGATGAAGCAGATCTTAAAAGAACGTTTGCTGCATGCTTAAGCACTGTTTTGGTGCAATGTTGTAAGTGCACATCATGAATAAAGCAAAGCATATAGCCTGTATTGATTTTTTTTGGACAGAAACTCCACAAGTTAAAATTATGTTTGCATGCTTCACAGATGGCGGGTCAGCAAAAAAAAAAAAAAAACCAAAGCTGATAAAACTTGGCTCCAGTAAACATCTGCACAATTTGACCTGGTCTGGTACTTTTTTGTTCAGTTAGATGTTTTCTGTTCCAGTTCACCCTGTGCTCTGCCTAAAACAATATAATGAAATAAGCTACAACAACCGATAGAAAAGACCACTTAGGTGTCAATTTGTGGCTCTACAGAGATTCTGCTTCTTGTTTACAAGCTGGTAGGATGCCCTAACGGGTTCTCCATATCAACATTCCCAACCTCTCTCGACACTCTCATTTGCTGTCTCGCCATGTTTCTCTTTGTCCTATTCATCCCTCCATCTGTCTCTCTGTCTGTCTTTGCATGTACGTCTCTTTGCCCTTATCTTCTTCTGTCAGTCACAGCGCTCCGTGGCGCCCTGTTTAGTATTCTCCTCAGTCACATCTGTCGGCTCACACTCAAGTCACACGCTTACGCACGCACAGGCTGAAAGTACTAGTGGTAATGACTTATCTTTTTCTAACACAGGCAACAAATTAGACGAACAAATAGATACAGGCAGGCACTTGCATACCAACATATACACCAACACACACAGTGTCAGTCAGTCTCGTGTCCTTGGTTCCAGGGTTTAATGTGCAGGAGGACACATGTTATGGTCGGGCCGGTCCAATGTCATGGTCACTTTATATAAAGGGGAAGTTGTTTTGCCGTCATACAGCAGCAGCATCAGGGTCATTTATATCAAGGACGGCCAGATGCTGCGTCTCATTATAGAATCTGTCTCTCCCTAAGGGCGTGGCTTTTTCAATATGAACTTAAGATCTAATACATGAAACCGTTGCACAGTCTAGACATCATTAATCATAACGTTGATAGTAAACATTCATGTTCCTGCCACCCTTCACTCACTTAACCTTGTTACTGTTCAGCCTATTTCAAGATGGCACTCAATAAATAATAATATGAGCTAAATTAATTAAGTTTACACTCATTTACTGTAAAGGAATGCAGTGAAACCCATACATGTGCCAATCACCTCAGTCTATATGTTTGTTCAGTGAAATTTAGATGCAACGCACACAAAGTCAATTGAAAGATGCAAGTGGCTAAATACTTGCACTTTTTCTGTACCTGCAAGAATCCTCATAAACTTAAAGACACAAGAGGAAATAGGAGAGACTGTAATTTGTTTTTGCTGTTTCTTGACTTAATTATTACTGTTATTGATTGCAGACCAAAGGAGTTCCTGGTGAGTTCAGAGTCAAAGTCTGGGCTGCAAACACACACACACATACGGTCAGTCATGATATGTTCATTGCTGGCTAGATTACAGCTAACATCTGTACAGTCGGTATGTTGGCTGAGACAAATAAACACAGACTGTACAACAGCAGTCCAACGGTCAAATTAGTGTGCACAGTGAGTCAAAATTTTGCTTCCTTGTTTTGTCTGGACACACCTGCAGAGTCTTCCTCCATAAAATCACAATTATGAATCATGACATCACACTTGTTGTATGATTATGATTCCAGTAACATGTATGAACTAAAAGTTGAATTAACATAAGTTAATATCAAACTCTTAAAAATACCGCAGCTTGAGAATGAAGCCAACTTCTCACTAGAAATACAATCTTTTTTTTTTCCTACAAGTCATTATGGTCTCAATCTCTAAATTCAGGCCCTCTAATAAGTATGCTGGTGGTCATTCTGGAAATTATTGCTCCGTTAATAAGATTTGAAGTCTTATAGTAGCTTTAACGTCTGCCGTGTGGGTGTTGGTTGACAGATGGCTCACATACTGCTCTCCCCGTCTCTGGGACTCGCACTGAGTTGGACTATTGTCGCATTTCAGTAAGTTAAATGTTACTCGATTAAGATACCCGCCCTGTTAGCACAATTTAGCTAAAGCAGCTAATGTTAGACCAAGTGCGCACTGCTCGGTGTTCCCAGTAAGCTAGCGTTAGCTTCAGTCCAAGGAAGCAGGGCGTGTTTCTAAAGCATGAAAGGCAACACCCTGCACTCCTTATTTGGAAGGTCCTGGCTCCAAACGGAAAAGATGGTGACGACCATAAATGCTATGCCACAAGCTGGTCACGAGTTTACAATTGATACAGTTGTTTACTAAATATAAAATCATTAACACGTCAAAAGATTAAATCACCATTGCACCTTGTTTATAAGACAATCGAGGAAGAGCCTTTAAGAAAGTTACCTTTAAGAAGACTGCTTTGCAGTCTTTCTTCGTAGTTTCTTTTCTGGAGCTCTCAGGGAAACCACTTCTTATGTTTGGCCATCTTAATATGATCTTTTTGAAAATGTACTCTTGCAGTGTGTGCAGAATGCAGCATTTTTGTTGCTGGGTAATTTATGAAGGGAGGAGTAAACCTCCTGGAGCTCTTTAGAAAAGACAGATTCTCTCATTGGCATGATAGCTAACCGTTAGCATACTGACAGATCCTGTCAAAAAGAGCCGCAAGTGTCTAAGGCTAGCAACAGCCTTGACAAGGACACATTGATTGATTGACACACATAAAGACAAATCAGTGATGAATTCAAAGACGTATTGTTTATGTTTTTATATTGGGTTAGGTAATAATGAGTGGAACAGAACATGATAAAAGTCTATGTAAGTGCTGAAAACAAGTATAATGTATTTTAGTTGTGGTGAAAACTGGGACATTTTAGTGATTTTACAGATATTTGTTGGGACTTGGGACACCCAGCTTTAAACTGGGACAATCCTGGACAAACCGGGACATCTGGTCACTGTAACTAACAACAAAACTAAACTTCTAACAACTAAAATAAATGTGATTTTAATTGGACATTTACCTTTACCACAATTGCAATAATTGCCGGCTCAGAAATGGGTCATTACTATAAAGACTTGATCAGAAAAAATGCAACTAACCTTTCGCCAAGCATCTGCAGTTAATGAGCCAGAAGTGAGAAACGATGACCGTTTTGTGCCTGTTGGTTTTCTGCTGCAGATTGAGCCATCAATCAGCAGAATTAACAGGGTTTCTGTTACATAAAGATATAGCATTAATGTTTTATGTACTGTAATACTGCAGAGGATTAGGCAGCGAGAGATAAAGAGGGAAAGCGAGAGGTCGAGGTTAGGGATGGAGAAGAGGAGGAGATGAGAGGGCAGAAAGGGTGAGGAGGTGAAGAGAAGAGAGGGTGTTGTAAATAATGGATTTGTATCATGAGGATAAAAGGAGAGGAAGTGAAAACACAATAGGACGGGAGGGGTAGAAGTGAAACAGTAAGATGACAGTATGAGGCCATGTTCAGACCCAAAAACAGCTCTACAGTATGATAAACAGAACGGGCCGCAGTGGTGCAGGCAGAATGGAAGAGGAAATATAACTCAGAAAGTCCAGTTTAAAATAATTCAATGAAAACAGCTGCCATTGATTTTGTTACATTAACATTGCACTCTCCAAAAAATAATTGCAGAGAAATCCCTACTGGACCTTAAAATAGACAACAAACATGAGCACTCATATGATGATCAGTATGCAAACAAGCAACATTTTAGCCAGATGAGCCACCGCTTTATTTGGAAAAGTGGGCACACCAATAATGTTGATAATAATCCCTCATGGTACAAGAAAACACACAAAATTGGTGCACACAACTAGAGTATATACGTCAACTAAAAAATGAAGCAGGAAGACATATGAATGTGTACAGCAGATAGTTTGGGGAACATTTATCACAGGCTGTCTGATCATCTGACTGCTTGCATATGATACCCTGTCTGACATATTTCTAGCAGTATCACTGTGTTGTCATTAAACAGACCAGTTTTGCAGAATTATGCTCTTTCTTATGATAGGATGGAGCATTGCATTGTGGAAAAGGTTGAACCAGCTTCGCTAGTAGAAGTGACTGGAGTCAGTTAAATAAAAACTGCTATATTCTTCTTCTTCTTCTTCTTTCAGCTGCTCCTGTTATGTGTCGCCGCAGCAGATCATCTGTTTCCATCTCTTCCTGTCCTCTACATCCTCCTCCTGTCATGCTAACCTTCTGCATGTCTTCACTCACCCTATCTATAAACCTCCTATTTGGCCTTCCTCTTTTCCTCTTGCCTGGCAGTTCCATCTTCAACATCCCTCTCCCAGTATAACTAGCATCTCTCCTCCCACACAAACCATCTCAATATAACCTCTCTCTCGCTTTGTCTCCAAACAGTCCAACCTGGGCTGTCCTTCTAATATACTAATATACTCATTCCTAATCTGACCTCTAATAGTAGTTTTGTTTGTTTTGTGTGCACGAGGGTACACAGTCCTGCCAATGGTTTTGCACTATTCCACTGACCTACAGGTTTGTTTACAAGAAAACTCACCATTAGTGCTGTGTGAATGTATATTAAACTGAATTTACCATGTCAGACATTTTACCAGGCCTTCATTGGGGACCTGTATTTGTACTCACCATGGACACAACTTTAAATAATGGCTTTTATTTGAAAATGAATGGTAAACAGCCATGCAGTATATTACTGAAACCAGACTTCCTGGATCATATTTCATCTTTTCATTTGTACCTGTAGCCAAAAGTCCACACCAACGCAACACAGAGCTACTATCCGAGGGGATGTGTGACAATTCTGCATCACTGGGATAAAAGGGAAGAAAAATATTTAGATTTCATGTGAGAAAAGGACTTGAAGTAGTGAAAAGGCTTGAGGTCTGAGAGGGTTAACAAGAGAAACCAAGGGCAGAGTGGAAGGAGGGGGGAGAAGGAGGAGAGGTGGCAGTTAGATTGATGTGTGACTGAAGGCAGCATATCCATCCAATCATCACTATGTGAGAGGAGATGCTCGCTCTCTCTCTCTCTCTCTCTGTCTTATCTCTCCCTCCTTGTCTTTACCACCTCTCTCCATCTGCCTCACCTTCACAACTTTGTCCCTTGCTTTTCCTCTGTCCCACCAAGATCGATAATAACATGTTGAACAGACAGAGAAGAATAAGAGGCAGGGAACAGTGCCAATTTAAGCAAGGCCTCTGCGGTATACCATATACAGTCAGTGTGTATTTAATTTTTTTTTAATCTGAATTTTTCTCTCTCCTATTTCACAGTCTCTCACTCACACACACAGGGTTTGTCATGCTGTATCATTATCTTGTCACAAGACTGAGTGTGAATAAGAGAGAGACTCCTGCTGAGTGTAAGAAGGAGACAGACTGACAGTGTTACATGATGATGATGGTGTGATGAACATGTCCTGACAGAACGGATCGCCCAGGCTTGTGTCTTGTCACCAACCAGGCTGTCAGTCGTCGAGTTCCTCAGTCAATCAACCGTTTGGGGTTGGCCTCATATTTGACACATGTAGCCCTTGTAGTATGCGGTCGGGCAGTTGTTTTTGGTTTTATTTGTTTTTCATCTCTGAGATGTCTGCTTTTACCCCAATACATAAATGAATAGGTAAGAGATGGAGCCCCTATCTGGCCTCTACCTATAGTCTGTACAGATATCTTAGGTGCAACATCTGCTTCTGGATAAACCCTTTCTGGACAAAGAGGACTAAGATACTCAAAAACGCCAAAACAAAATATGTTTTGCCTTCCAAAAATGGCCCATTTCAGTGTTCTATGATCTGGACGATCTGGCCATTATGAAAATTTTCTCATATGAGCATTTTCTCATCTGCTACATTTCTTTAGTTAGGTATTTAGGCTTTAAAAATGACTTGATTTGGGTTTGGGAAAGATCACTGTAATGGTTAAACCAACGTTGACTGTTACTAGGAAACAGGAACAGTTGCTTTTCAGTTTCAGTTCAGTTAAGTGCACCATAACTTGCTGTCACCGGGATTTAATTTCCCTCTATTAACCCATGTAGCAAGGATGATGAAGGATGACAGTTACCTAAAGAGTTGAATCAACTAGTTACCTGTCAGTCTGAATTAAATTTCACACCTCTTGGTTTGTTTCTAATTAGTGTGAACACAAAACAGATTAGAAGGCAACAATGCATCATTATTTTCCTTCATTCAGATCAACTGAACTGAAGAGACACACTATAGCTAGCCTAGCAGCATTAAGGCTACAAACAACCCATAATGCAACACTCTCCTAAGGCCTTTTCAAACATATACTTCCTTTGCTCTGGTCCAAATCAGTGGATGAGCTGGTAAACAGTTTCCTGTTGGTTTGGTTTCTTTTCGCACTGGAAAAATTCAAGCAAACCAAATGCATCACGTCAAGCCATGTGAAAAATACGTTAATTGGTCAGACATGTCTGGGGCAGGAATGAAAATGTAAACACTGGAAGGAGGTCCTGAGAAAGTCCAGTCTGCCCAAATACTGATCAAGGCATGTACTTATTTGCTAGTCCAGGTCGGACCTCGAGTCATTCTCGGGCTAGCTGCTTGCAGCTGTTGATATCGCTCATCAGTTGCTCGATCTTGCAGAATACACCTTGTAGTTGGGTCAGATTGAGATCGGATCACATTCCCACCGTAAACAGACAGCCTCGGAATTTGTTTGTGACCGGACTAAGAGTACAGTTGCTGTGTTCAGATCTGCCCAAACAAATCACTTCTGTAACTCAATGTGTCCTCTCATAGAGGGTTTATCAGTCTTCCTAAAAATCTGAAGTGGAGTATTTGATCCAGAGAGATGTTCAGTTAGTTAAGCACCCTCCACAGTGTCATTATGATTGTTCACAACAACTAGCCTTTTGTATATCTCATCACAGCTCTTCACAGAGAGAGGAACAGAGCCAGTTATCAGCTGTGGCTGTGCATCTATCGGCTTTTTATGTATTTCCTGCTCCATAATGCAGCTTTAAGTTAACATTGACATACACGCACGCATAGTGAAATGACTTTATTTTTGTGGTTGCTGTTGAAGGCCACTACCACATCATTGTTGTCAAATTTAAAAGTGGCAGTCATTTTCCAGGTACATTAAATTAAACACTAACATTCATTTTAAATAACTACTTGTCCCAGGCCTGATCTGTGAGAGTTAATTTCCTCGACACTGAAACATGTTTCTGTGAGACTTTGTCTAGACATCAATTAAATGCTTCCACTTTTGGCAGCTGACTGCACTGTCTGTCAATCTGAATCCAGTATGTCTCAGTAATTAACTTCCTCTTTCTGTCTCCATTTTTGCTTTACCTTTTTTTTTTGTCGTCTCACCCTCATACTCTCGCCTCCACTCCACCTTTCTCTCTCTCTACCTCTTTCGCGCTCTCCCCTTGAGACAGAAACTGGAGGAGATAATGGAGGATGGAGGATCACAAAGGACTGCCATCGATTTAGAGCCGAGACCCGATGATGAACATGCGCACACATAGAAACACACACACACACACACACACACAGATTTGGTGACTCAGTGACTCACACAGATAGCACTTAGCTTAGCGTGGCTCTCTAAGTAATACAGGTTTAGGTGTGACTGACAGGAGAAGGAAAGCGATCAGACTGGGATACAGACATATTCTTTTATGCATTTATCCTGCACATGTTGAGCATTTATTAGGATTTTTTATTTGACAAACCCAATAAACTAGATAGAAGTCCTTAAATTTCCAGTCAGCTGAAATGAGCAAACCTTAACATTAGAAATCAATGTTTGTTAAAGATGAATTTGGACTTCCAGATGTTGCCTTGGTGATGACATTTTTTTGTAATTTTATATTTTTTTAATTTAAAATACATGATTACATATCCTCTTCTGGTTCAAGGAAATGTTATAACCTCGTAAATGTTCCAAAATCCAGTGGACGAATTAATAATTCATAGTCATTCAATCTGAAAGGCCATTTTTGGGCACCAGAAGGGCTGACATTTCAGGGGTGCTTTTCACTCAACAGTGAGAGCATATCATCATTTAGATAAACTCCCCAGTTTTCCATTAAAAATCAATATTCAGATGTAGACTAAAAAACCCACAGTATTCCAAAATATCACCTTTTCAGACCCAGGTACCAACAGACCCGGAGATAGTGACTACCAATTTATTCATGGCTGCTTTTTAATGTCAGCCAGTGTTCCTGTAGTCCATCATTGATTGGTAGCAAAAGTATGACATTTGTCAGGACAATGTATTTTAGTGAACTATGGCTAGTATATTTTATAGCATAGGTTGCCTCCTAAGGAAACACCTTGGAGTATTATTTATTATCTGTTTGGGGTGTTGACCAGCATCTGACACACATCTAACTGACACATTTGTGGATCTTGAGATCATGTATTCACATTTACTAATGAACATAAAGTGTATACACCCAGTGAGAGGCAGTTTTGGCTGATGAATATGGTCTAACAAACACGTTTTTTATTATTATTTATTTTGGGGTTTGTTGTAAAAATGACACCCACTTCAGTGAGGTTAAAAACAGCAGATGAGGCAGCTTGTCAAAAGTCTGGTAATGTTGGCTGAGTGCAACAGCCAATTCAAGCACTCAGAGATACTGGTTTATATATTTATACTGTGATAGTATTTGACTTGATGAAAATGCTTCTGCAACTTTCCAACAGCTAAAAAATCATGCCACACCTAGGACACTTGGGGCATGCATATTTCAATCAGGAGACAAGTTGTTTATTATACTGATGATTGAGTGTTGTCAAAGTCTTTGGCGCTTAGACTCTGCAGGGAGACTTTGAATTGAGGTATTTCAGTCCTGAGCAGCAGCAAGATAAATCCCTCCATAGAGTCAAGACACTGGTGTGCTTAATCATCAATCTTGCCAAATGCAACTTTGTTAAGATGACCATGACCTGTCTTGGAAAAGTGTTGGTCCCTCTGGTGAAGACCAAAGAGGACCGTGCAACAGTTTCTTCCACCCACTACCAAGGCAGAGCTGATGTGTTTCCTGGGGATGGAAGTCACTACCGCAGTTTCTGTATAAGCTTTTCATTTGCAGTTGCGTTATTGACAGACTGATTGAGAGCCGAAGCCAGATTCGTCTGGTCATCACAATACAAGGATGCATTTAAAGGCATAAAATCATTGTGGTATTCGACACCAGTGTTCATCATCATCACCACTGTGCTTAGATCAGCCGTTTAAGCTCCAGGTTGATGCAAACAATGTGAGTGCTGCTGCCAGAAAAAGTAGCAGTGGTGCTAGTTTGGTCTCTTAAGTATTTTGATCTCTATGTTGGCTCTGGGGTATAGTTGTTGATACCCCAGATTTCATGGATCATAATCCTCTTACCTTACAGTCCCAGCAGAGTCTTAACCAGCATCTGACAATGTGGGTGTTGTTTCTACAGCTGTATAACTTACTCATCATATTAGGTGCGCTGGTGATGTAACTGAAGAGGCACGCCTTTACATTCTTAATTCCATGTTGTTTATTATTTCTCACTTCCATACTGCTTTTCCTCTGCTCATCTGCCTGTCCTGTATCCTCTTAACTTGTTCCTTTGGTACCAGGGTTGCAGGGGTTGCACTGGAGGATGCAGCTGGGAAAGAGAACAGTACTGCTCATTAACTATAGTCAGAGAAATATTGACTTAAAATAATTGTGGCAATTTTGACTTTGTTGGGGAAAATTATTGTATTGCTAATCGTTTATTGTTAGCTATTTGCTATTGTTAACGGTGTTCATATGCCTAGTAAAACCTTGTTTTTACAGAGGGCGTGTTACGTCCCTCCCTCTCTGCCTGCCTTTCTAATCTATCTGCTCTCGCAGGAGCCTGCAGTCAGTGAGGGTTGTTAATTTAATGTGGTGGCACCTGGTTAGGCCTTCATCACGCTTATAAAAGCCAGCCCTCCTCTAACGGACTCTGTCTCCTAGGCTGGTTTGGTTTGACATTTTACTGCCCTTAACACTTATTTTGTCTTTTCACACTCTACTGATGCAACTAATCTCCTCACCAGATGCTTAATTCTTTGCAAAAAAAAATGTTGTTAAAGTCTGTTCTAAAACAATAGTGACACTGACACATTTTTTCTTGCTGTAATCATTCCTCCTGTTCATGCTGGCCATTAAGAGATCCCTTTATAATGTACTTTCATTGTAAGTGATGGGAGACAAAATCCACAGCCCTTCTTCTGTGCAAAAATGTATTTAAAAGTTTATTTGAAGATAACATAAGGCTTCAGCCATCCAAATTAGTCAAATCAAGTCAATATCTTTGAAAGTTACTGTGTTTTTAGTGCCAAATTTCCTCTTTTTGTTACAATTCTTCCACTGCAGCTGAACAGGAAAACACTGTCCATTAAAACTAAGAGGGAATTTTTTTACTAAAAAGACTGTAAGTATGGAAGATATCCACTTTATTAATATATTTACTTTATATTCAGTGGTCTGAAGCCTCATATAAGCCCTAACCCCTCACCCTAAAACGATGGTTTTAAGATTTAAAAAATACTTAAGACTTAAAAAATAGTAAACCTATCCTTTAACTTGTCTCCCCTCATTGTCATGTACTCTATCCCAGGTTTGTGACACTATTTAAAAAGGTGAGTTATCTGACATCTGCATAATGGCAAAAGAACCATAGCCTATGGTTGATTTGTGTTTTCTCATTTAGCCAACTTGAAGGTGAATTTTTAATGTCGGTGCTTTCAGATACTAGTGAGGGAAGCTGTGGTGCAGAAATTGTAGCACACTCAGTTCATTCTAAGGATGTGGGGTTGTAGCACAGCACTAACAAACTGTCCGTCTGTCTGTGGGTCCTCTAGAAGAAACTGCAGTGACGTCAGTGATCTGATATGTCATTTTGTGCCACATCATGAGCTCCATTCAGACAGGATTAGTGTCTGCAGGGGAGATCAGGTAATTTCATTTCTACAGCAGTGATGTTAATCCTGTTGGGATCGGCCATGTTTTTCACCTTCAACCCTTGAAAAACTGCAGCTCCAAACACCTGCTGTGTGCAGACAAACTGGAAAGCTGCTCTGAATGTAGTTCTTCCATCATCCATGTTTTATATACTACTATCAACATGTATTACTGTCTTCATTAATCTTCATTATTAAAGTAATGTGATACAATGACTCCACTACATGTTTTTTTGGCTGTGCTGTAAACTGATGTGAGTTTTTTCTTCTTCTGTTACATTTGTAACAATATAGCTATGTTTACTTTGTCGTTACCACTGGTAATTACAGGACTGAAATCTTAATCTCTCAATATTTTTCATAATAACAATGTATCAAATTATAATGTGCGATGTCAGAGGTGTTTCTCATACTGATGAACCTACAGAGAATTATCAGCAACCCTGCAGCTCCCCTCGGCTTTACGGAGCTTTACAGAGTTTCATCCTCTTGTTTAGCTGTCCAGCTGCAACTTAACCATTTTGATTCATTCTCAGCGCTTTCCTAGCGTTGTTTCCACTGCAGTAGGCTTTAAAAGCTCTAAAACCCCTCCTACCTGCCCGGCACCAAAATACAAGTTAAGGACTGGCATTTAACAGCTACAGAGCCAGATATTTCCCTCAGGAGTTGGTAGAGAGTAAAAACAGAGCTATAAGAGAGTGAATATTGGACTTTCACCAGGTGGACAGAAACTCCAAATGAATGATAATGTTGCTCTGTTACTGCTGCTGGATGTGGAAATAAGCAACTGTTTGCTAACTTGTCGAACAACTCAACTTAAAAGGTGATGATATGTCAATATTGTGTTCACAACTTTTTTTTGCTGCTGCCCCCTAGTGGACAAAAATTCAATTAAAGCAACTAATGTTGTTTATTGATGTTTTGGTATGTGTAACGCTACCAAAAATCCTGTTAAGTTACTGTTAAATACTGTATGTTGTTAGTCAGTACAAGAGTAGTGAGATCAATATATTCCTTGGATGTCTTACAGATGATGGTAATTGTTAAACAGCCCAACAACAAAATATGTAAACATTTAACTGCACTATATTATATCTTTTTTTTATAAGACACAATTCTTCCGGTCTGAGATATTTTGCTTTGTTTTGTTTTAACAGTTATGACACTCGACAGACACGGTAACTCCTTGGGAGATGTGATGTTATCACGGGTAGCATAATATTTTTTCTCTCTTCCTGGGAACCGTGCTGTAGAGGGAGAAACCCTGACGTTACTGAGCTCTTCTTAGCATGGAGAGTTGCCAACCAGACTGGGAAACTTCTGAACATTGTGCCTTAAATGTATCTGTTGAAATAGGTGAGCCAGTGTACTACGTTTTGTTTTGCTGGTGAATTGTAAAATGTTAAAAAGGTGCTGTATCAGTCACTACTTTGGTGAGTGATAGTAATTTGGTAATTTGGCTTCTGTTGTTGGGTGTCTAGCAAATGAGTGAGCTAAATGTTTGATATTAGCATTTTTCTTTTTTACATTTCCTATTATATAAGTGCTGCTTGTATGAAATGCAGATTTCAGATGTACTGTTGTAATTGCTAGTTTTCTGTGGTGGGTATTTGGGATTATACATGTTTAAAATTAGTTAATTTAACTACAAGTGTGTGTGATGCTATAGAGGTTAAGTTACTATTACGACAAATCATTTTGTTGGTTTTGTTGGATACATACAGTATGTGTTATTTTTTCTCTCTTCCCGGTGCTGTAGAGGGTGAAAATGCTGAAATCAGAGATCTCTCTAGCATGGAGAATTGCCATCCAGAATGGGGAACTTCTGAACATTGGGTCTAAAATGTATCTGTCAAAACAGGGGGAGAAAACACTGAATATCCAGTGCAGCAATCGGTGGACGGGGTGTGCTTGGGTGAATTTTCTTTTAAATAAATGTTGTTTATTTATTGGCAGCTGGGGTGAGATATGCATAAAGTGTAAACACATTGAAGGTTTCATGTTGTCTTTTTAAAGAAAGGGGAAATATTGTTCTATAAAAAAATCAGAAACTGAGAAAACCAAGTGCCATGTACCCGTCTTCTCTCTTTGTGGGATCAGTAATTGTCTACAGCCTATAAAGATGAGGATGATAGTAAAGGTAAAAAAAAAATGTTATGCATAAGATAACTATTGTGCCTTATTCAGAACCAGGACATTACTTTTGAGATCACAGTTGTGGTCTTAGACCTTGAGATACATTTTTATTTTAGTGACCAGGTAGTTTTGCCGAAGACTTTGTTACATGTCCTCAATTTCTTCTTTACAATCTATGTTGCAGTTGGAGGAGCCTGAGATAACTTTTTTTAAATTTTGGACAATTAAGTTGTCACTAATTAACTAGTTTGCTAACTAACATGTACAATCTTGTTAAGTACAAATAATACCCCGAGAAACCAATCCTGTCTGACTGGGATCAGACAGACAAACTCAGTATTTCTGTGCATTTTTTGGCTTTAAATTAATTCAGACTAAGAATCAAAGAGTTTTAGTTCTTAGGAGAGTTAAAAGAGTTCAGGACTGTTTCATCGCCAACTTAAATAAACTCACATTTATAATTACATGTAGTATCAGTATATTCTGTATATCTATATGTACTATACATGACTGTGTATATATAAATACAGTGGAGCTGTTTGTATATGTGATATGTCATGCCTGTGCTTTAAGTGCAGTACAGTTTGTTCATGTACATGATGGTACATTTATGTATTTTACTTTTTGTTGTTGTTGTTCAGAAATCCTTTATCTCTGAAATTATGTCTCTTATTCTTGCTTAATGGTCTGTGAAGAGAAGCAGCTACATGCATTTAACACTTATGTTCCCACAGGTGTGTGTGTGTGTGTGTGTAGCAAAAACAGAATATAGAATTTAGTCCTGCATTTGTATTTTAAGTAACAACACTAGATGAAATGGCAGGATTTGTACACTTGAGTGCAGAATTATCTTGCTTATACCGTGTTCAACAGGTTTATACCAGGCATGGTCTATTAACATACAGTAGCATTTAACTATAGATGGTGAAGATGCCATTCGAAATTGAGCAGCACTTAACATCTGCACCAGAACACCTGAAATAAAACAAGCAAGACAATGAAATACAATTCAGAAAGTCCAACTGGTGTAATGTATAAATTCATTAAGGCTTATCAGACACCAAAAAGCTGCACGGTGGTTTGTGATACTCACAGACAGAATATTCACCTCTGGAAAGTTATCACATTGACAACTGTTTTCATGATAATGGGTTAAAGAGCAGAAACACAGCGTTCACATTACAATGTAATCCACCAGGAATGTGTGTTTGCAAGTATGCAAAAGTAAGCAAAAGTTTAGTCTGGTTCAGCTTTTTGCTGGATGACCTTGCATTGTTTTGGCGGTGGCACCCCGACTACCACAACACACTGCCAGCATTCAACACACACATATGGTTTCACACATACTTTCAGGGGTCTGCAGACACAGACATACTCCACATGTATGTACTAATAAACAGGGTTGCAGCGTGATGACTTTCCAGGGTTGTAAAATCCAGTCTGTGGGTAGGAAGCGCTGTCCAGTGTTTTTTTGAGAAGCCTTTAAACACAATATTGTGTTATTCCAACCAGACTCACTGGATTGTATTTCATTGTCTCACCAGCACTTTAAAACAACACGGCCACACCAACACAGCCCCTTGTGTTGTTTTACACAAAACTGCTTTCAGCTGGAATGCAGCTGAGGCGTTCCTGTATGCTGCAGAACAACAAGAAAAAGTCGAAAAAAGAAAAGTGACAGTTCAATGAGAACAGGAATACAGTACATACATACAGTAGACGGGGGAGACATTCTTGTTTGCTTTTCTCACACATGCGCAGTTGGCACGCTTGCAATGCGTACAGTCTGCATGGTCACAAATTTTAGGCTGTGCAGACCCCTCTGCAGGCCCTTGCAGACCTGGGTGGATGATGAAATTTACATCACGCGGACCCTTGCAGCAACATGGACACAGAAAGCATAAATTGGCCTTCAAGAGGGTTGTGTTTTTTCACACAGAGCTCGGCACTACCACATAGAGTTCTGTGGAGGTGTGGGCCTGTCACTACATGGCCCATTTGCCCATTTTTCCAAGCAAGTGTGCGGCGATTTATATCTTTGTACTCCCTTGTGGCAGAGTTGTACAGCTCTGGAAAGGTCATCACAGCGGCGATGAGTTTCTCTTCCATCTTCACAGTTGCTTGGTAAACTGAGGAACGATACAATGCTACATGGTAAACAAGGTTCTCCTTCCCATTGGCGTCTTCAATTTGATCGCTGGCATACATGATAGGCCGACACAGCTTGACGTTGAGTTGCGTTGTGACAAAAGTTGATTCCAGTTCAACTTTTTGCTGCAGTTTTTTGCTGAGCCCTATGCTGTCCCCTCTCCTGTAGTGTAAACACACTGCCCCCATTCAAAGAGGACCGCCATTTTTCACGCATTCTCGGATATGCAGCTTTAGTCGCTGACTTTGTCTGCTGTTTACTGTGTGGATCAGTGTCGGCACCAAACAGCAGACCAAAGACTTAGTCATTATTGTAAGCTAGCAACCTCCTTCACAACACACAGGCTCTTGATTTAATGTCAAAAACTTTAAATGATATTTTCTTAAATATTTCATAAATCAAAGAAGAGCCTCATGAGCAGGGAAATGATCAGAAGATATTGCCTCACTGTGTCTGATTGGATTCACAAAACCGCAGTAGACTATAAGTTAGAAAATGAAGTCTCCTCTCATTGGGAACTCTTGGTCTATCTGTGTTATTACACTCTATCTCTGTCTGCAGTGCGAGTGTGTGCATGGCTGCTCCAGTTGTAGATAATTCTCATCAATATACTTGTACTTTAAGTCTTTGTTCAAAACTCAACAGGGGACTTGCTGATTGCGGCATAAAGTTATGCCATAGAAACGAACACACGAAGAAGAAGAACAGAAAGACACAATGGTTAAGGTAAAGATAATTAAGAACACTACAAGAAAACAAATGTGCAAAAAAAAGTGATTTGTTTTCACAGCAGCGGGTTGCGAAGAAATATATTTAGCATGTGGGAATAAGATTGTATATTTTCATATATTGTCTTATTTAATGTGCTCTGTAATTACTGTATTATTTTTTTGTAATATCTACTGAATACTCTGCTCCCCTGCTGGAAACCCTCCTTTGAATTGCCTTGTTTAAGGTTTCTTTAAATATAACATAACATAAAGTCCCTGGCAGTTCTAGTTTTCCTCTTTTCCTTCCTCCCTTTATTTCCTGCATCATGTTGCTCTGTTGATTAGTCAGATCTCTGTAGGCTCTTTCTCTGTGACGTCCTTCGAGACGTACTTGTGATGAAGAGGGAAATTAACTTGACATGAAACTCAATTAAAAAAACACCCGGCCTTCCCTCTAAAAGTGACCGGTCCGATTGATAGGCAAAGCAATTAAGCCCTAATTCGTCCTGTGGAACTAAGCACTGTTGTTGTATAGACAGCACTCAAGTGGTAATGCCAAGTAAAGTAAATCAAGCTGTTGTTGAGACAAAATTGCACAGGCGCAGTCAACCTTACCTGGATGATTTGGGTTGTAAAAACAGCATAAACTTCATTCAGTTCAGGTTCTGTAAGGAGAAATCAAATCTTGGGAGCAGAGGGAGCAAATGCATCCTGAATGTAATGTGTTGGTCAATATCCTTCTGCAAAAAAAAAAAAAACAGACCATCTGCATAACCTCAAATGCTGTGATATGCAACTTTAGTGCCCCCATGTGGCGACAGACGGCACAGCACAGGCACAGGAGATTCAACAAGTGGCAGATTTAGTGTATTTCACAGCCACATGTTTTCTAGACTTTACAACTTTCTGGCGTAATTTGAGCGTATTTCAGACAAATTAACATACAAGAAATTATTCAAAAGTCCCGTCACGCTCTGTGTTTTTGTTCTGTGCTGCTTTATTAGTGCCCTTTATAATAAATCAAGGCCCCTCCTGAATGTTTTCATCTCACCTACACACAAAGTAGCAGATATGCTTTAGGCAGTGTAAATGTTTTTGATAAGACTTCACACCCATATCAGAAGAGATTTGTGCTGCTAGATATGATTGAGAATTGTATCACCGATCAAAGGTTAACCACTGATAACATACAGTAGTGGAGACTAAAGCCAGCTCCGTTCATTGTCAGTGACTATGTTTCAACAGGGGGCGCTAGAGTGTAATGACAGATTTTACTCCCAATAGTTAAAAGTCAAAATCTGGATGTTTATCTGAACTTCAATTACCAGATCACTGATATTACACTAAGGTGACTGTAAGGCAGTGAAGGATCAAATGTTGGTCCTGGCAGTGTCCTTTTGACCCTGGAATGATCATTTAATAGAGAATTGTTATAGACAAATAATGAAAATAAGAACAGTGAAGTGGGATGGACTTCACAGTGAATGTAAAACAGATTTTAGAGGATTTTAAATGCAATATTTTGGGAGTCACACATGACTGGGATAATATGTCAATGTGGGCAGTGAGGAAGAAAACACTTATATATCCAAAAAGAAAGGAAGAAAAAAGATGTCTGGCTTTGCTGAATCTGCACATTTTGACATTTTTAACTTGCAGTTTGATATTAAAATGCTTGTTCATGTTTTATGTGACAGCATATATTTGAAAACCTTTTTTTGTTTTTAAAGTATCAGGTACTGGGCTACCCATGTAGGAAGTGTCATTTTACAATACTAAAATTATAACAAGGCATCAAATCCAAATGATGAAATGTGTTAAAAATATTTGATCATTTGTCTCGTTGATCGTGTCCCCCCCCCCCATCCTCCTCTTCCCCCTCAAACACACACATAAACACACACACACACTCTGTCTCCTTGGTGTATGGTGCCCCCTCCTGTTGCTCTTGGTCCATTCACATGAAGCAGTCACTCACATCTGTCTCCTGCAAGTGATACAGTTAAAGTAAACTGGTCATTTCATCCCACTAGATAACATGATAAAGAAATGACCTGTTTACAGTGGAAGCCTTTAAAGAGTGATTGCAACCACAAGTCTTTGAGTGTTGGCCTCTGATTTTATGGATAAAGATAAAGGTAAGGCACTACTCTCTTTACTGTCCTTACATGTCCTTCAGATTTTGTCATTTTACTGATTACTTTTAGACATTTTAGACCCCGAGCCCACATCAAACCACAAACCGGCTGATTGAACTCTTCAAGACACTCACTTGGTGTCAAACAAGGGACTGTTGAGGAGACATTACAATCTTACATGACAGGAAATATGGATGTATGAATGGATGGATAAAGAGAGTATGACTCTAGAAACTGCTGGAGGAAACTGTCAGTGATGGTCGCTGTAGTTCACCGATAGAGACTGGTGTTGTTTCCTCTCTCTTTCTAAGTATTTGTGTTTTATTTCGTCAATGCTGTATCCCCCGTAGAACCGCTATTGGTTGATTCAGAGTGTTGTAGTGTCTTGTAAAGACACTGAAGGTCAGGTTGAGGATCGGACTTTTATAAATGGCTGCGATCTCCTCAAAACGTATTTTGCAAGATAAGAGAAGCAAAGTTGGAGCCTGTTGGTTTGAATATCTGGCCATAAATATCTTATCAATAGTGCTAATCTGTAGTGTTTGTATGAAAAGCAGGATGTTGCTAAAAACTTGTTTTGTCGTCACTTGTCATTTCATCTGTATCTCTCAATGCACTGTTTCTACAGAAATGGAATTTAGACATTAAAATGTACAAATATTGTAGTTCTCCTGTTTAGTGTCACTTTACAAACATGGCAAATTATTTGGTGAGTTTGTTTTGGCTTTCAAGATGAAAAAAACAGTCCCTAGTCCAGTGTTGAACAAGTTCTACATAAGTTATGCATACGACATTGAAATTTTGTTTTCTCATTTAAAAAAAATCATTGGTGCAATCTCAGACAATAATTGGAAGCTTTATAATATTTGCTATCATATTTATGTGAACTATATTCATGTATATGAACAGCTGCATGCAATAAAAATAGCTTTTCACACTGAAAACATACATGCATTGGCCTATTTTTTATGTGGGGTGCAAAAAGGTCACATGGACCATCTGAAGTTGCATTAAATTAATTAAAACTCTCATTATGTCTGAATATGTGTAAAAAAAAACACTTTAGAGCAAAAATAATACTTAGTTTAAAAGTATAAAAGTGCGTAAAAGTATGTGACAAAGTGGCTTAGTGTTTAAATTGTGGCTTTAAACGATCATTTATGATATGTCCTAACATGAACATTGAATAAAAATGATTATATATATATTTATAAAGTTTTATTATAGAGAACTCCGGCTCTCCTGCTTGAATGGGCATGTATATCCGCGCATGCGCTCTGCTGCCTCGGTCTGTCAGGGCGGTGATCTCTCTCCCTCTCTCTCACACACAGTGCTTCTGTGTGTCTCTCTATCTCTCTCTCTCTCTCTGGGAAAAACCCGAGCAGGAGGAGAGCAGCAGAAGGGGGGAGGAGGAGGTCTCCTTCTTCTTCTTCTTCTTCCGATACAGCGGCGGCAGCAGGATATTTAGAAAAATAAATCAAAAAACCCACGCACCAAACCCCCCGGTGCGGAGCGGCAGAGGAAGAAAAAAAAACACACGGATGTGCCTCCGAAAGCGCAGCGGATACCGCCCTCCGGACCTTATTAATGCCAAGATTGTGAGTATCTGATCGGCTGCAGAAACGAGCCTGAACACGGGGAGGGGAGGGGTGCTGGTTTCAGTTTAATTTCTCCTTCCCTGGGCTCCAGTCAGCGGCGGGGCTTTTCCCCGCTCCGCGGTGTTGAGGAAAAGGTCGGTCTCCGTGATTCCTTCCCTACCTCTCCTCCCTCCCTCCTTTCCTTCTTCCCTTTCTTACCTCCTTGATTCCTTCTCAAGAATGGGTAGCAGGCTGGCAGTCTTCGGGAAAAAAGAGGAGGAGGAGGAGGAAACCATGTTCTTGTTTCTTTTCTCGTCTTTACCTGTTTCCTTTTTTAACGGTTTTCCTCTGACATTGACTCCAGCGGGGGTGTTTCAGTCGCTCTCTCTTTAGTTTGCTGTTCTTTTTTTCTGTGACAAAACAGGACGCTCTAAAACCACACTAACAGCTCATGGGTAGAAAACTGAGGAAGGAGAGAAAATGATTTCTTACTTTGGTTCTTTTGTGTCTTTCTTCTTTGCTTAAGTTGAGTTTAATTGAGTTTGAAGTAAATTAATGACTGTAAACTGACATTTCTGCTGTTGGTAACCACGGGTTTTTAGGGGAGAACCGGTTCAATTGTAACACAGAGGCTTAAAGGCCACATTAAACTAGCATGTATGATAATTAAATGTTGTACCAAACTTAACTCATTTAATTGGAATCTTTATCACTGTCTTTGGATTAGATTGATGTTGTAAAAAGTCTGCAACAATTTCTTTCCACTTCCTTTTAGCTACTTTAACAAATGAATTTCTTCAGTCAGCCAACACTAAATTGTCTTTACTGTGTTTACGTTTGAAGGTACAGTTGCAATTCAGATTTGAAAAAGGAAGGAAGCTATTAGCTAATTCTGTTTGATACAATACTTAACCGGTTAAATAAAATTGCAAGGTTGATGACATTTGGTGTGGCTTCCTGTCTGTTGTGAGACAGAATTCAGGAGATGTAGTTTTGTTTTTAGATGACGAGTTTGCTAGCTCAAGAGCTAACTTAAAGGTGCAGTGTGTAGAATTTAGTGCATACTTATGAATATAATATTCATAAGTATGTTTTAATCACCTGAAAATAAGAATCACTGTGTTTTTGTTACCTCAGAATGAGCCCTTTATATCTGCATGCAGAGCAGCTTCTACAGTAGTAGAGTTTCACGGCCACCTATACGCTTGGAAGAGGAGGGGGGGGTTTAAAGTTTGTTGCAATCTGCAACCTCACGGCCACTAAATCCTACGCACTGTAACTTTAAGTGGCAGTGGTGGGCAACCTCTACAGCACTCAAAGAAAACTTGTAGTGTCTGTTGGTGTGGATGGGCTCTGAGGTGGCATTCAGACTGAAAACTGAACTGCGTTACAGCGGCTGCGGTGGTTTGGGCGTGTTGTTTGAGCTACAGGCCAGACAGTAAAATACAGGAAGTCGAGCTAAAGATTAATGTATTTGAAGACTTAGTACCAGAAGCCAAAACACTGAAAAACAGTTTGTAAAACTCACAGGATTTTACAACTCTGGAAAGTTATCATGGTGGCAACTCAGGGCTCCAACTTTTTTCACCACCGTTCGGGAACCATCCCGAAAAACAATTTTAACCACCCCAAAATTAAAATGTTGTATCTTTACTTTTTAAAGCAAGACAGAATTTGCCTGGGACCCACAAATGACTAAATCCGCCCCTGTTGATGTATGAGTGTTTTCTTCAATGATTTACTTTAAAAGGCGGATCCATTTTTTTTTGTTTATTTTAGGTTTTTATATCATTCTGTGGCTTCTCAGTAGTGTTCCATATGTATTCAAATCCAAAAACTCAAATTATGGTTCAAGTACTTATGTTTTAGCATCAAAAAAAGCCATTTTCCCAAGCCCTTCTAAAAACTTTTTCCCATGTTACCTGACGTAGGTTTCTGCATGATGACGTTGCTGCATATAGACTGATATAAACCCCATAACTCACCAGCCAGTAGCTACAGAGATGGACAGAGCACTCACAGTTGCTGCTGCTCTGCTAAACGTGCTAAGAGACACACAGACGGAGCACTCACAGTTGCTGCTGCTCTGCTAAACGTGCTAACAGACACACAGACGGAGCATTCACAGTTGCTGCTGCTCTGCTAAAAGTGCTAGCAGACACACAGACAGAGCACTCACAGTTGCTGCTGCTCTGCTAAACGTGCTAGCAGACACACAGACAGAGCGCTCACAGTTGCTGCTGCTCTGCTAAACGTGCTAACAGACACACAGACGGAGCACTCACAGTTGCTGCTGCTCTGCTAAACGTGCTAACAGACACACAGACAGAGCGCTCACTGTTGCATCAGTGGTCTAAACCTCCTCACTGATTTTTGCTAATGGCTGAGTTGGCGTTTCCATCTGAACAACCCAGAAAGAAAAATGCTAATGGAGTCATCCTTTAAAGATTAGAGATGCTTCTTTCAGTAATTGTAAATGTTTCCATGGTGAACTGTGTCTTTGCAATACAGTTTTATATTTAGCCAACTATATATGCTGCCTGCTGAGGTCTGGTTTCAGTTCTTGGTAATCCATGCGGTCTAGAAAGATTGTAGCATGCTGAGTGCACCAATTTCTGCAGCATTAATCACAAATTGGGCAGCCATTTGCGCAATGATGCCCATCACTGCTGTCCATGTACAAGTTATCTATGTTTGATAAGTGTTTAAACTTTAGATTTTAACAAAAAAGACCACAAGCGAGGTCCTGCCAGCAAGCCGTTTCTGACAGACCAGATTGATGGACCTGTACCGCGGGAACATTTCAGGTCTTGCCCTGAGTAGCCAGCCAGTGATGGTAACTATAGTAACAACATGAGAAGACGTGTTCTGTTGTAGTGCTTGGTTCAGTTTGTCATTTGCTTTGTAATAGATTAAAATAAATAAATAAAAGGTTTTTTTTAAAAATCCCTTTCATCCCGGAGGCGTCCCACCTGTCATTTTCTACCATCAGCGGGACGACAGGATGCTGTTAGTCTTGAGCCCTGGGCAACTGTTTTATCTTTTGTCGTGATGATCGCAAGGTAAACAGTTGAATACGGTATTCACGTTACAAAATAATCCACCAGGAATGTGCGCTTGCATACATGATTGGCCAATGCGATGCCTTGCCAGATGATGTCAGATTGCATTGCGGCAAAAGTTGAGTTTGGTTCAACTCTTTGCCGGACTGCCAATGAGGGTTTTTTATCAAGCAGTCTGCGGTGGCACCAGTTCTGCTGAAGTGCACTGGCCCCATTCAGACGAGAGGGAGGGCTACGTTTTTTCATGCAGAACTAATCCAGGTCTGAACTCCCCCCTAATGCCTCAATAAAAAAGGCGCCACGAACAACGTTCACCGGCTGTCTCACATAGCATTGTATCATTTGATTTTGTCAGTGTGGCATGGCGGTTGGCTATGAATACCGAGATACCCATGACCGACCCTCAGTCAGGGGTGCAAACCACACTGTAGTGAATTCAGACTTTATCATTGCAACTGGGAACAAAACATGTTGACGTAGTCGCCAAATTCATTCAAAATTGACCCAGAAGTGATGTAAGCTGCAGATTGTGTTATCAGTTTTCAAAAAGCTCACTCTTGAACTCTTGCCAGTTGTTACCTTCCCATGTAACAAAATTTTAAGCTTGGTGGTTGTTTCTTACCAAAAATGCTCCTTGAGATTTGTAGTTAACTTCTCTCCTTATGTTTTTACGTACACAGAGGAATGATGGGACTTTCGGAAACCAATGGAACTGGGAATAACTCCTTACACTTTGCAACTGCATTTGTTGCTGTAGCACATACCATAGTGTCGATCCGACAAAACAAGACCTTTAAAGAAATCACTTTGTGTTCTAAGAAAATAGAGTGGGCATTTTTCATTGTGATCATTTTTCAAAATTATTAATCTAGAAAATAATCAGCTGATTAAACGGTAATGAAAATAATCGTTAGTTGCACCCCTGATGGACTTGACTTTGAACATGATCTTGTGAAAATGAACCCCCGACCCCGGCACGTTCCACACAGATTCAGTGACACATTAAAAAGGCCAATCAACCAATTTATGGAACAGTTCAGACAAAAACAAGATCACCATTATATTCCTTTACTTTTCCTACTGTGTCTTTATGGTTTGTGAGTTTATAGTAATGTTAATTTTGTCAGCCATTTTTTTTATTTAGTCTTACTCCTTTGTCAAATGCCCTTTGTCATATTTAGTCAACCTCATCCTGTCTGGTCATTTTAGTCTTAATCAAAGAAAACCTTAACTATTTTAGTATAGTTTTAGTCAGTGAAAACTGTTCACATTGTAGTGGGTTTTTTTTAGACTTCTGTTTTTTCAGATTATATTGAACACATCAGCCAATCTAGTCCAGCCAAAACCAATCATTTTGTGTCATTTTAGTCAAACTTATTAAAAAAAAACACAGGTTGAATGATTAAGAATGCAGCATTGCAGAAAGTGTCTGGTCTGATGGTAACAATTTAAGGAATACATCCAGACATGCAACATGTTCTTAGAATATTTATTTTGAACCAACACGATTCAACAACTGGGGCCCAATTCTCTCTTTAAAACTATTATAAAACACTGAGAGCTGTACAGACAATAAAATATTTTCAAACCAATTTTTTGATCATCTTAAGTACATGACAAACTTAACTTTCTGTTCTGAACAACGGAAATAAAAACCTACTAAAACTTGAAAGAATACTGAACATACACCAACTGCAACCTGCTTGCATTGAAAAAACACAAATAAACAGATTAGAGGTCACTAATGTGCTCCACTACACTTTCACATCAGCATCCCCACCTATTTACCAGATACTTGCAACACTATCATACGTGCGCACACACACATACACACCAACACCGACACTTTTCTGACGTTTAACCGCACGCTCTCTCTCTCTCTCTCTCTCTCACTCAAACACACACACACATACACACACATATATATGTATTGTAATTTAGAAAAAAAAAACATAATACAATATTTTGTCTCCCTTTTTTTGTCAATAAAAATAAAGAGAGATTTTGGTGAAGTTTTTATTTTTTAAACTACATTTTAGTCGTTTTTTTGTCAACAATATCGCATGTTGGTCACAGTTTAATGACGTCAGCACCGTTTTGTCTTAGTCATGGAAAGAAAGGTTGTTGACAAACATATTTAGTCATAGTTTTTTTTTTTTTTAAATGAAATCAACACCAGTTTATAGTGACCTTGCTGTGCTCGATGGTATGTTTATGTATAAACTGACACTATGAAGATCCTACAGCTGTCCTGTGATAAGTCTTATTGTATACAACATCCCGTGTAGCACAACCTTCTGTATAAACTGTCACTTTAATAATCCTGTTTGCACTTAAAGGATTCTTTTTTTAATTCCTATGTATGACCATATAAGGTGTAGCTTCCGGTTAGCTTCTTTTAAGAGGAAGAGACACAAAAAGCAGAAACGAATGTGTTGTTGCGTTAACACTCAAATCTATCAGAGATGGTATTGAGCCCTCCTTTTTCTTTCTTCCAGCCTCTTCATCCCCTCATTGTGTAGTAAATGCCTTTTCATGAATCATTAAAATCATTGAATCATAACGGACAGGTATGTATGAGGGTATTGCACGGGAAGGAATTAAGGTTTTAGGAGGTGTCAGACCTGCCGACTCTTAGCTTTTCTTCTCTGTTTTTTTTTAAGTTTGGTGTGTCTGAACATGTGGAACCGCTGGCTATCAAATGTCAACATCCATCTCCTTTTGTCCATATAGATTCTTGAGTTTTGTGGTCCCTTTCCTGTAGCTGCTTCAAATTACATACTCAGCTCTAAAGGAAAAAACAAAACCACTGTTGGAAGAGGAGTGACATTTGTTTTAAGACGTCCCGGTGATGTTCGTTGTTGTGAAAAGTTTGTTCTCGCTTGACTGAATAAACCGTGAAAAACTTTCAGAAATCCACATTCCTCTTCTACAAGGATCTGTCATTTATTTGGGGATTGTCAACCAAAAGTAGCCCTTGTATACTGCATCACCATAGAAACCAGGATCAACAGTATTAGCTCTCAGAAAAAAAAGATGTCTGTGGCTAATTTTTGGGTCCCGACCCTGAGATTAGGAAACACACCACCTCTCAGATACTGACTTATACACGATCAGGAGTCTCGCAGCTTTTTTTTTTCTTCTTGTTGCCAGTTGGTACATACTTCCTCTTCCTGTGTCTTTCTTCATTGTGTCTGTTGCTTGCTTCCTCTTCTTTCAGTTTGGTCATCGCCTTCCCTTCCTGCATCTCTCTTTCGCTATTTCTGTCCCCCCCCCCCCCCCCCCCCCCCCCCCCCACCCGCTTTGTCTCCTCTTCCCTCTCAGTCTTTTTGTGTCTGATTCTTTTGTTTTTTTGTCTTTCATTCCATCTTTACTTATTGATGTGTGTTGTTTGTGCTTGTGTATGTTGTCACCGTTCTCTCAAGTGTGTGTGTCTTCATTGTCATCTTGTGCTATGAGTATCTGATGGTTTTACTCTGTATGTTGCTGGTTTTGATGTTAAAGTCCATGAAAATCCACTCAAAACCAGCATTCCCATGTTATTATTGATGTCAAATGTGAAAACCTTAAGATATCCTGAATGCCAAATGTTTGTTCAGGAACTAAAAAAAGACCAGCTTTATTTTTAGTTAGACCACCATACATTTTTGAGGTTATCTGGTGGGGTTTTGAAAGGAACCTCTCAAGAGGTCAGCAAGTTTTCTCAGTCCACAGAGGACCATGGCATTCTTTGAATAATATGAACTCACCAACATGTCACAAAAGTTGGAGTTACAAGGGATACGGATACGGAGACCTGTGGCCTTAGGCAATAAAATCAAAGCAATTTGCATTATTAATAATTAATCAAGAAAATAATAAAATAAGCAGAACATTCATTTGACCTATTAAACTTAGTGAAGTTTGAAGCATAGTGAATAATGCCCGTCACCATTTTCAGAAGCACAAGGTGATCAAATTGTTTGTTTAGTCCAACCATCACTCAGAAACCTAAATATATAACAAAAAATATACACTATTACCACATAAGACAAAAAGAAGAAAATCGTCGCTATTGGGATGTTGGAAGTAGAGGATGTTCGCCATTGTTGCAATAACACAATAAGGGTGCAACAGAGAAAATTCTTCTTTTTCCACCACATTGTTCCACCCAGAATGTGGGTGAAAGAAGTGATTTTTTTTTTTTTTTTTTTTGGTGTCATGTGTGGTCACTGGCTGGCCTAAATGATCTGTGTGTTTAAATAAGAATTGCATTGGCAGATACCAAATTGATTTACATGCTGATTTGTATATCAGACATTTCTATGTGTGCCAGATCAGATCTGAATATATCAGTGCCCAATCAGTACATCAGCACGGCTAGTATACTGTGTATCGGCGTTTATCAGATTTTTGGCCAAAAAAATCAGAAAACCTCAAAAATTCAGTATCAGTCACGCTCCACGTGCAGTTTCTCTGTTTACATGTTTATAATATATATCTGTATCTGTATCATATCAGTGCCACATATCAACTAAAAATCAGAAATGAGTCATCTCTGCCAGGCAGTTTTGAGTATTGCCTTCACTTGACAGCATTTCTGAGTAATGACATCTTCAAAAGTCAAATTCTGCTCAATGTTGCTGCCATTTAAAGGTTTTGCCACCATGTAGAACTGCCCAGTGCGGCTTCAACTGGAAAACCATGGAAGCGGTGAGAACTGCAGATTGGATTTAACAAAGTTTTACATTGCAAGCCCTTACAATCAAATCAAAACAGTATGGTAAATATATGAGGCCTCTCATTGTAGTATAAGTGGAGTCCACAAGCTAAAATATACTTTAAGTAAGCCCAGTCGTACTTTGGCAGTATAGCTGTGAACGTAGCAGTGCAACATGGGTACAGTTCACGCTATTTGTCAGGAAATAAATGTTCCTACTGTACATTTAGAAATGTTTCTGGTGGAGCGGCATCAGTATGAGTGACCAGTGAATTTTAAATCTTTAATTACAAACCAGTTTGTCGTTTTTTTATCCATGTGTCTGACACCCCCACATCTCCGTTCACCAAAACTGTGCTCTGCTCCATAAGGGTAGTTAATGATATAGATATGATTTGGATTGTGATATTAAAGATAAGATAATAATGTTAAATTATTGTTGCTTGAATAGAGGAGACATTGCTATTAAATAGAATTTTTTGAATGTTTAAATATTTTAAATAAAATGTGCACCCTCTTTTGTAATGTTTATTCATGTGACTATGACGGTATTGCTTCCATAAAGCCATATTAAAGGTTTGATTATTTCAAATCTCCGTCAGAACCACCATGCTCAAGCTCACTTAAGGTGGACTGACCTTTAAGGAGGAATAGCTATTCTCATTTAGTGACAATCTCAGCCGCCCGGATTACAACAGATAACAGAGAAACATTGGCTGCTGAGCCACTTCACCCAATAGCATCAGGCATAGGTGACAATATCGCTCAACTCGAGTTTGACTGCCACACTTGTCAAGTTGGAGGCCAAAGTCCCTAAATTAGTCCTTCTATTTTCCCAAAATGACTTCATAGCATCATAAGCTTTCCTTATTTAAAACTACTGTAATTGGCATGATGAGCAACAACCTTGCCTCTAATCTCTGTCTCATGGTTTCAATGTGGAATTCAAGGTACTCACTTGAGAGGGATTTCAAAGGAAAACAAACCCTTAAGGTGTATTTCCACAGGGCAGCTGCTGTTTAACAACCTTACAACTCCAGGCCTTTTAACCTGTTTATCAAGAAAGGCTTGACGAAGCACATCGTTTCACACCATAGTCTTCTTACACTGCCAAAAACAGTATTATTGCTTTTCATCATCTTAAAATAGCTGTTTTTTTGTTTTTGTTTTTCAGTGACCATTTATCCCAGGTTCAGTCCAATATTCACTGATGTTTTAGCCCCAGTTCAGTGCAATATTCACTGATGTTTTAGCCCCAGTTTGGTCCAATATTCACTGATGTTTGAGCTCCAGTTTGCTCCAGTATTCAGAGTTTGTTACACCCTAGTTTGGTCCAGTTAACTGGAGCTTAAACCCTGGTGTGGTTTAATATTCACTGATGATTTAGCTCTGCTTTGGTCCCAATATTTATTGGTATTAAAGTCCTGGTTTGGTCCAGTATTGATGTTTAGCCCTTTTTTGGTCCAGAATTTAGTAATTTTGATATTTCACCCAGCCTTACTGGGTAATCCTTTTCCCAAATTTGGCATCTGTACCCCTGACTGCATGGAAGCCATTGAAATCATTTTAATGTGAGGTAACATGAGGCCAAGGATTGCTGTTGGCAGCCCACTGTGTGTTGATGAATTTAACTGACGGCGGAAACACATCATTTTATAATGACATTGATGAAGACTCTGTATTTTAATGTGGATCGGTCATGGCCTGGGGAATACCAGATCCGCCTAACAAAGTAGGGTTTTTTTTTTGCTGATACAAGTCAATGGATTCTCACATTACAGGGATGCATCTGATTCAGTGTTTAATATTAATTATTTGCTTAATGGAGTTTTGACGTGTGAAGGTTGAACATACGTCATCTGAGGGATGGGAAGTACCGATGACATACCATGATGCACCGAGAGTTACAGAAAGGCTTTCTGTAACTCTTGATTAGATAATCTTGTTAGAACATCCTCAGAATGTTTGCATAAGAGAAGTTCATGGAAACACACACTGATTCACTTTTTCTTTTAATTACTGTTTGGAAATGTTCTTGTAATTTGAGCAATTTGAATGAAAATGTAGGTTATGATTATGAGATGTTTGAAAATGTATGCCTTTCTCAGAGTATTGTTAAAGATGAATGATCCACCAATGATGAAAGATCTTTAGGGTGACAGGTGGATGATTCACACTCACTCACTATGGCCTTTTTTTTTTTCTCTCCTTTTATGTGTGTGTGTGTGTGTGTGTGTATGTGTGTGCATGTTGCCTATGTGCACCCATGTTTTTGCGGATGAATGAACCCTGGAATTTTGGTGCATTTTGTGGGTGTTTATATGCGTGTTTGCTGTTTGTGCTTTTACATGTGTGTAAATTGTGTTTTCGGTCCGTGGCTGAATGTTCTCGTGGCATTTCACACATGTTCATGTATGACTGTGTATGTGACGCATTTGTATCGTACTTCTATGTTGCATATTTGCGTGAATGCATGTCTGCACATATATATTTTTGCATTCCCCCTGTGTGTATGCATATGTGTGTGAATTTACAAAGGAGAGGTCCGAGGCAGAAGGGGGGATGACATGCATGTGTCCGGCCTGCTAACATCGCTGACGACTCGCACACTAACCGACTGCCCGCCCTCACGATATGACGGACGTACTGGTAAACCAACTGTAACTCTTCCTCTCTCTGTCTCCCATATGCTCTTTCTTTCTTTTCCTCTTGTGTTCATCTCTTCATTTCTCACTAAATGTCTTAGTTTGACTGTCTGGGAAATGTTTTAAGGCCCCTTTAAGACATCCCTTTATGGTAATCTAATGGCAATTTAACATCACTGTTACTAAGTCCAACCTAATAAGACTGCTGTCATGAGTGACATTAACATAAAAGTTATGAGAGCAGTCTTACTAGGTTGAATCTAGTAACGTATCTGTTTCAACACAGCACAAGTCTGAATTGAACGCCGCCAGATTACCAAAAATTACAGCAGCACAAGGTGAAACATGCAGAAAGATGGAGTGTGTCTTCTATAAAAGTAAAGGGATACTCCCTCACTACAAACTGCTATTTTGATTTATATATCACAAGACATATCCTAATTGGATTTTTTAAAGACCCCCTCCAGATATGTTTTAAACCGTATATATAACACACTGAGTAAAATGTGTGTGTAATAGGGCTTTTCCACAAAAGAAGTGTAATTATCTTGTTAAAATCCTAAAAAAATGACATCTACTTGTTCTCCCTCATTAAAAAATCCAGAATCTATGAATATTTTTCATTTCAAAGGTTTAACTGCTGGACACAAGATGTCTCTTATCTCACTGAAAAGTCCGTTCTCAGTGTTTGTGCACTGGAGGCTTCAAGTTTCCACATCACACTTGTGGAAGTTGTGTACTAGACCATGATTGGCTTCAAACTACTTAGTGTCACAAATCATACTCGTATGTATATGCCTCAAACTGAGATTTTCATTTAACACAGAAAAACTTTCTTCTTCAGCAGATAAATGTGAAAACAAACTCTGCACATAGATCATTTTGCACAGTGAAGCTCAAACATCCAACTGAAGTAACAAGAAGCAGAACACATTTTGAGTGGAGTTATATTATATATAATATTGATATTGGTATCAAAACAAAAATCCAGTATCAGTAAAGCTCAACTGTACTTATACTTTTCATTTGAATGTTTTCTCTCCTCTCCTCCTCTTGATCGTCCTCCTAAATTAAACTGTCATTTAACTTCCACATGTCACTGTTGACTATATACTGTATAACTGCTATCAGTTTGCCTCCCTCATATCTGTATGTCATTTCTCTCCCCTCTCTCTCGCTCTCTCTCTCCCTCCCTCTTTCTGTCTGGCTCTCTCCCTCCCTTATTATCTTATCTCTCTCTCCCCCCACTCCTCATTATCGCTGCCTCTCACCCACTTTACCCTCTTCATCTCTCCCTCTCTGTCGTTCTCCAGTTCTTCCTCCACCTCCCCCAAATTCCTTCACTTCTTCGGCTCTCTCACCCTCTCTTCCATTATACTCACTCTGTTTCCTCTCTCTCCTCCCTGTCTCGTCCTCACTTTCCTATCATCCTTCATTTGAATGTTTCCTGATGCAAGGTTGCTGTTAAGGGAACTACATACATGCAGCTCATGAAGTGCACTGGAGCTGTATATGTGTGTCCACTTTTGGCCGTATGGCTCGCTGCTCAATGGCACCTTGGTGGTAAATCGTTAATTGAAGAGATCAAATACCAAGAATTTGGTTAGTGGAGGTGAAGGTTAATATAACAATTTCCTCTGATGTTATTGGAGGCCGTTTGTATTTCAGGCGGTCCACCTCCATTATAATTCACTGTAGGAAACCCTCTGCATACATGGATGGCTGTCCCTGCACGAGCTGTTCAAAAGTGGCAGACCTTCACACATACACCATGCGGCCAAAAGTATGTGGGAACCCAAACATTACTCACACCTTCATGGTTTCCCTGTGGCAGTTCCATTAAGTTGAAGTTAAAACTAACTTCAACTTAACGGAGACAATGTAGACTCTGTTGGGTTAGATGTACGACCAACTGGTGATTATGAAACTAACTTCAGCCTGGTGTCTGACCTGAGTTTTTTTCCTCACACATCTGCAACTGATTGTGACTAATTGGGCTGTTTGTCTCAACCTTTCCTAATTTGTAAAAACCCAGAAGGTTTCCTTTTTCCTGACATTGTGACGTGCTGCACTGATAAATTATTGCAAAGCCAACGTACAACATGATCAATCAATCGATATCTTGCTGAGTTGAGTCAGAAAGACCCGAGATATCGAAGTTACTAGATGACGGTCGCCTCTCTTGTTAAACATGTGGCCTTTTCTGTGTGATGTAGTGCCACTTCTCGCTTTTTCCTGAAGTTTAATAAGCCTAGTGAGGCAAGACAATCAAGTGTTACAAGACAGTGACTCTGAAAGAGCTGTGGTACAAACAAGTGCCAAATCAAGTAGTTGACCATGAGAAAGAGCGATAGACAGAAGGGTTTTTTTTATATATATATAAAGTAAGAAAAAACAGGAATTAGCAGGGCACAAAATTTGCACCAGCCAACAGCCAAATGCTAGTAAAATATGCAAATAGCTGGTAGATTTACTTCACTCACCAGCCAAAAAAAAACCAATGGTAATCTATTGATTGGCTGGTAAAATTTGAACATTAATTAGCCATTTGGCCAGTGGACAAAGAAGTTTAATTTGTACCCAGGTAAGTAGACAAGTGCATAAGAAATACCATAAGCCATACCATTTCAGGTGAGGTAGGGCGCCTCCATCCAAGCCAGTCAAGTTCTTCCACACCAAACTTGGAAAACCATTTCATTATGGACCTGACATTGTGCATGGGAGTATTGTGATGTTGAAACAGGAAAGGACCTTCCCTGTCTTAAATATCATCGCATACTGAGGCATTAAGTTTTTCTTTCTCTGAAGCTAAAGGGCCCAAATAATGAAAAACAGGCCCAGACCAGTACGTAGACAGGTATGTCAATCAGAGAAAAGTAAGAAATCAACAAACAGCAAACAGTTACTCATCTATTGTACCATCCTTCCCATCAGATAAGAAGTAGACAGACACCATAGTTGTGAAAAGATGTCCCTGTCTGATTAATCGATGCCTATAGCATTTATGTAGCTTGAGGGATACATAGTCAGGTTTGCATTCTCGTGAAAGACAGAGGTTGACAAGTCTAGACTGGACTACAAGGGTGTCCAAGTTCAGAGGAAGAAGGAATTTTAATGTTGTTTTTTAGCAGCTCTTCCCTTTAAGCCACTGTGGCATGAATAGGCCCATGCAGTCAGGGGAAGGGTTGGGTGTGTGTGTGTGTGGACACCAGGTCTGATTCATCAAGTTTCAGAAAGAAACCAAGAAACCCTGTGTGTCACAATACCTCTGACTCTGTTTCCTGTCTCTCTGTCTCCATCTTTTCCTCTTGCCTTGGACTGTTTTTTTTTTTTTTTCGTCTTTCTTCCTCCTTTACTGGAGTGAAGGCGTGTTGATTGATGGAGTCATTGTAGCTATTAGCCAAAGAGTGACAGAAAAATTGAAAAAAAGGACCCGTTTGTTCTTTCATACAGTCGTCCATCGTTGATTGAATCGTCTTGTCTCTGGTGAGCTATGAATGGTTTCTGTGTGCTGACGGTTAAATGTGCCTTTTTATTGAACTGGGTTTGGTTACTTCTTGCAGTCTCAGAAGTTGTGACTCGGTAGCTTAGCAGATAGAGCAAGGAAACACTGTGGTTTAGAGGTTTCAGTCGCTCTCTGACTGCCTGTGCTGAAAACTTAGAAAAAAAGTCGATAAGAGTGTCTAAATGTTGCGATTTTCATGTTCTGGTTTTAAACGCTCCTCTGTGAGTTATTGAGGAAATTCTCTGCTGTCTCTCTGTTGAAACTCTTTCAACACCCTGTTGGATAAAGTTGAAAACGCCTTGTCATCAAGCTTTAAACAAGACTGTTTATCTCAGTTCCTGAAAAAGTGAATATCTTGGCAACCTGCAGTTTTGCACGTTTTTAGCCAATGAGCTGCAAATTACTGTCATATTTTACATGTTCCAAACATTTTTTGACGATATCTCCTTTCAAGTCTGACTGTCGGTTTCTGTTTATGTGTGTGTGGTAATGCCGGTGTCAGCAGGTAATGGTACATTCAAGGATGCAGAGTTGGATGTGGCAACTCGTGTTATTGCAAGACATGAGCAGTCACATACCTTACTGTTTTTCTTCCGCGTTTGATATTCTGCCAACATAACGGACAAAAAATGTTGCTGAGGAATTGGATAGCGGTTGTGCCATCGTTTCATAGTAGAGGTTCACATTTTTCAGCTGAGGCGCTGACAGGTGGAGCTTCGGTGAAGAAAGTAGAACTGACTGATTTGATATTCGACTAATCATTTAAGTTAATTCCAGCTTCTCTAAATTGACAATATGTAGCTTTTTCTGTCTGTAGTTTTATGTCATTGTAAATTGAATATCTTTGAGTTTTGGACACATATACTGACTGCAGCAGGGATCAGGTTGCGGAGAACTCAAGTTTTAACCATGAGATGACCATAAAGAAACGGCTTTTAAAGGGTTGGTTTGATTTTTGTCTCTGATCTCAAGTGGTATATGGTATTTTGCATTCAAAGTATTTTAGTAGGACATCAGCATTTTCTCATGCGGCTTAGGGAGATCCTTCTGAAACGAGCGTGTAGCGGCTTGCACGATGGCGTGTGTTGCGCTACGATTGTTAGCTGACACGTGTATGTAGTTGTGATTATGTACGCATTCCAGCGTGTTTGTGTACTGTAAGAGTAAATGCATGTGTGAGCAGTTGCAGCTTGATTATGTGCATCTAGTCAGCGTGTTTGTGTGTGTGTGTATGTGTGTGTATGTGTGTGTTTAGACAGCCTTATCCATATAAGGAGAGGAGAGGAGATGACTTTGGGAGCTGATATAGGTTTGTCGGCGCAGCCCTCTGTTGAAAAATCTTGAATCTGTCACCACAGAGCGCTGTTAGCCTGGATTTATGGACCCACTTACTGCGTGTATGTGAGTATGTGTGTGTATGTGCGTGTGTGTGAGAAATTGTTGTCAAGTAAGAGAGTTTTAGTGTGAAAGCAAGGGAGTGTGTGTGTGTGACATTTTCAAAGAAAGAGTACATGAAGAGAGACAGATCAACAGCAAGAGGAGAGGAGCATACTGTGTAAAGCTTATGTGTGTGTGTGTGTGTGTGTGTGTGTATGGGTTGAATAGTGCATTAGTGAAGCTTTAGCGGTGTTCAACATGTCAAGGCAGGAGTTTGCAGAAGCTCCTGTTCTCCATAAAACATTTTCTGTTCTCCCTGCACCGGATCTGGGGTCTGACTCACTGAAATCCACCTGTACTGTTGTAAAATAACTAGCGGGTGTGGGGGTTCAAGTTCAAACTGACAGAAATAGGAACACACAGGACATTGGTCTGCAGACAAAGTTGGGTAAATGTACTGTGTAACTAGGAAAAAATGGAAGCTATGACGACTGAAACTTAAGGAACTGCAACAGTTAGGAAACTGAGGATTTAAGTAATTTTACTCCCACTAAACAATATGAAGGTCACTGACCTTTTGTACTGTGTTGTATGTTGTGGAATAATATTAGAGCTGAAAAAAAAGGTTGATTAATCCATTAGTTGATGGACAATAAGACAAGTTTCAGATGTTCCAGCTAAAGCTGAAGCTTCTAGTGGTGGAGACGCACGGCTGAGGAACCGTGACCTCACCGTGATCACGCCCACAATAAAAAAAAAAAAAAATCAAAACGTGAGAGAACACGAAAGCCAGTCAGAACAAATCGGACCACTTCCACAAGCTGTGAAGTAATTATGCCTCGCAGCTTGAAGGTGTACGGGAATCCTGTTTAAATTCCTCTGTTGTACAGAAGCGGTGTTGCATAAGTCAAATGTGCTGGAAATGGGCCAGTGAAGAAAATTATTAACCTGTATAGGCTGAGGAAAAGATCTTTGTTCACGTTTGTCTGTTAGGGACGCCCTGATTTGATCTGCAGGATTGGGATCAGAGCTGGGGGATTGAGATCTTAGTATTATCTTGCCAAATTCGGTTCCTTTTACACTAAACAATACCTGCAGGATCCCAGGATTTATAGCGTGTGTGTGCTTGTATATTCACATACTTAAAGGGGACATATCATGCACATTTCCAGGTCTATATTTTTTAACCGGGGCTCTACTGGAATATCTTTGCATGATTTACAGTTCACAAGAGTCCTTATTCATCTTATAGTGGTCCTTTATGCAGCCCCTCAGTTCAGCCTCTGTCTGAAACAGGCCGTTTAGCTCCTGTCTCTTTAAGGCCTCCCCCCTCCCGATAAGCCCGATGCTATGTTCTGATTGGTTAGCTCAAAATGTCAACTGCTCAAATACATCCATACATGTTTGAGCTGGAATTCAATCCGAAATATGAGAGTGGACAACTTGAACATCACATGGAAAATTAACAATTAAAAGCAACAACCTTAGCAACCAAGGCTACGAAACGGACGGCCGTTTATGGGCATGCACCGACGGGCTGCTTGTCGACAGGGCAGGCTGACTTGTAGGGAGCGTTTCTACGTACTGTAGACCGTTTTTTAATTTTGACCATGTTTAACATAAATATCCAAAATCATAACAGTATATACATAACAGAAAACTAGAAAAAGCATAATATGCACCTTTAAAACTAAGGTATGTACTGAAGCAAAGAGGCTTTTTCCAAACATCATTAATGCTACCACACAGTTGTTGTTGCTATAATCCAACCATGATTTGCTGTTATTATGGTAATATAACCCGGTGAACTTTTCACCTTCCCAAGATTCTTCCAGCTACTTTTCATGTTAAAATGGTACATTTACAATGAAGCTGTGTGGCAAATATATATATATATATATAATTATTATTATTTGTAGTATATTTTTTATTGAGAGAACAAAGCGGGGTGCAAAGCTATGCAGGCAATTCAACAAGTGGCTTAATCTAATATGCAGACCTCCATCCCCAACTAGAATAATATGCTGAAATGACTACATGTGACATCTTTTCCTTCCTCATAACAGCGCAAAGACAGGTAAAAAAAAAAAAAAAAAAAATCTGGTGATGCTCCCCTCCTTTCCTCACTAATATGTCCCCTGTCCTCCATGACAGGACTGGACTCTGTACTCTTCCCAGTATTCAGCAAAAAATATGCCACAGTTAACAAAACTCTTACATTTAAGGTTCTATAATGTAAAATATTAAACCTCTCACATCTAAACACACACAGACAAAAGCAGCAGCTATAAAGAGAAACAGCAGTTGTTACATTGATTAGCCTACCTGCAAGTGGCACATGCATCAAAATTGCATGGTCAAACATGGTCAAAGTATGTAAAAATGCTCCCTGCAAGTCAAAAACCAGAGCTTCAACCTGCTCTGAATGCTTCATCGGCATTGTTCTCTGTTTTCTCTGCTTCCTCCTCGTGATGACATTAGATTCTCGACAAGCCATCCGTTCCGTAGTCTTTGCTAACGTTGTTTGTCTGCTCGTCCGGTTTGTCCACACTGTCTACTCACATATTTCAGATTTTGGCTCAAACATGTACAGATGTATTTGAGAAGTTGACATTTCAAGGAAAGAGTATGAAAAAGAAGTGAAATCCCACTACTACTGTTTGTTAGCCTCCAGTAGGCTTGGATGGTATCAAGGTATTACATGAGTCTCCTGCAGCTAACATCCAGGCTAACAAGCTAACCTGGCGCCCAGCCCTCATAACAGAGCTGGGCTCGGGGTGAACTGACCAAGGGTCGGTGCTGATGCTCGGTAGTTAAAAACACACCTGTTTGAATATTTTCATACATATTAAGGCAAAGTAGTTTTCCACCAATCATACAATCTAAAGGCGCATCCAGCCAGACTGCATTCATAAATCCCAGGTTGAAGGGAACCGGTTATTGGCCAGCGTCGTTTCCTGCCACAACACGATTTAAAGTGCTTTATGTGTTTATCAGGTACTGCTGCTCTGTTTGCTGCTACCTTGATTTTCACAAGAAAAAAAAAAAGGCGCTAATACTGCATGCTGTGCTGTTAAGCCACCCTAAATTACCGCAGGGGAAATTCCTTCACTGCGACAGCTTTATGTGGAATCAATTGCCACATCTAACTTTGTCTTGAGATGACTTCTACAAGTCAACTACAAAAGCAGTTTATTAGCCACATGATTTTATTCAACTGTCAGTCTGCCACCACCACCACCCGCGCATCATCTCCGTTCAGCCCACTGATGTGTGGCTGAAGTGTCATCAGGTCCTCCAGCAAGAATCTATGGAAGAAGGGCGCTTATTATTCATTATTCTATGGGTCATAAGTATTGTCTAAGTAAGCTAATTGCATATGCTGCAGAATTTAAATATAGCAGAATATAAATATAGAGCTGGAAATGTGTATGATATTTTCCCTTTAAGAATATCTTACTCCAGACAAAAGTGTTGGACACACTAGATTTAAAATGATTCCTGGTCTCAGTCTACTCTGCTAAAATCACCTCAGAGTAAAAGTTTTTAAACCCCCCAACTGTTAAAACCTCCTGACTTCAGGACTCCAAACACAGTCAAGTGTCTTCACGTCCTCCTTCATGTGTCTTTGTCTCCCCTTCCTTCCCTCTGATCACTCTTTATTTAGTTCAGCAGAACTGTAACCGTCCCAATTTACACACCGCAAACAAAAATCACATTTTAAATGACAGATATAGAATATACAAATTGCTTACCGTCTACCTCTCTTTTATTTCATTCATTCATTCATTCATTCATTTAATTTCTATCTTTTGATCCGTCATTGTGACCCCTCCTCTCTGTCACACACACACACACACACACACACACACACACACACACACAGGGCTGTTGGCGATCAGGTGGTGAGATTACAGAGCAGTAATCTCTCAGATTAATACTTAAAATGAGCGCTTAATTACTTAAACCCTGCTGGCAGACGCAGCTGCGTGTGTGTGTGTGTGTGTGTGTGTGTGTGTGTGTGTGTGTGTGTGTGTGTGTTGCTAGATGTACATGCAGTACACAAAAGCCCTGGCAATGTCTCTGTGAATTTAAATTTCATCTTGCTGTATTGGTGTGGTATGTCAGTCCATCTGTGTACAGCACAAAGAAGTAGAGACATCTGATCACAGTTAAGTTATGTAAAAAAGTTACCAACATATTTTGATGAATGAAATTAAATACAGTATACATTTGATTGTTTTATCATATATTTAGTATCCATTAAATAACATGCATTTAATTTATATACATATCATGTACTGTTTAACTGTGTAGCTAAAAGACACTTACCTCTTTCTTTATTTATCATCAGTAAATTCAGAAAACATTACAGGTCATTACAAATATAAGCAAATACGAACAGAAACATCTGCTCTACTTATGTTAAAGCAGAAAGATCTTTCTGCAGTTTGCTTGTTGTCGGTTTTGTTTTCAGAAAACCACCTGTGAGGCTTTGACAGTCACAGTCACGAGATCTATTGTTGTTGTTGTTGTTGTTGTTGTTGTTATTGTTGAATGCTAACAAAAAAATGATCTCTGCCAGATCCCAGGAGGGAATCATCCATCTGGTCGTGTGTGTATGTGTCTATCTGCAGCTAATCTCATGCACTACTGGACCTATCAGCCTAATATTTTTAGTGCTAGTTTATGACTGTATGCTCAAGGACCTCTTGTGATTGCGATGATTCACAATCTTTAAAAAACATTTTTAATGCCATCGACTGCTCTGTTTTATACCACCATTGACGGCTGACTCCTCGGTCCTCTTAACCTGCTGGCAGGGGCCACAAGTGATCAACAACTGTCTTGTTTCCACTAACCAATCATGCCTTGGTGCCACGTTAGATCAGATCGGTACGTTTTAAGATTCATTTTCAGTTATCATTTAAAACTGTCCACTGAGCCAGCAAGTCTAATATTTAAAGGCAGAGTGTTCCGTATTTTTGGGGCGTAAAAGTAGCATCTCTAAAGATTTTTGTGGCAACCTTGGGGACAGTTAATAAAGCAGCTGTTGAGGATCTTAGGGTTGGTGGAGGATCATAGAACGATAGAGAGTCTGTGATATAAAATGAGGTGAGGCCATTTAGTGTCTTAAAAACTAAGAGAAAGACTTTAAAGTTAGTTCTAAAAGATACAGGCAGCCAGTGTAGGTTGCGTAAAACAGGACTTATATGATCTCTCGCATTCTGAGTAGTTTAGTTTTGTAATGGCTGCTTTTGGTAGGCCAGGACATACTAGAGCGTTACAGTAGTCAAGACCTTTAGAAACAAAAGCATCATGCTGGCTCAGTAGAGATCTCACCTTAGCCATACTTGATGATAAAATGGCAACAAATGGTCAAGGTATTATAAAAGGCTTTAAAACTGAGGTCAGAATCTAAAAGGAAACCGAGGTTTTTCACTTGTGGTTGTGTTTGATCGCTACAAAGAAAGCTTTTGCGGCGTGTTTGCTTGACTGATAGTTCTCTATCACACACTCAGATGTGGTGAGTGTTGACTTTCTGGCAGCAGCACCTATCAGAGATAGTGACAAGTGGTAAACCCTAATTCCTGGGTTCAAGAAGGTGTACATACCAATGCCACAGTGTTGTCTCGGTGGTTGGAATAATGTCCCCAAACGCAAAGAGTTTTCTCCTTCGGGTTTAGTCACACCAGCATTTGTAACAATATAAATTTGCAATTGTTCACTGAGGCGAAGTCAATTTTTTTACAGTGGTTTTTTGGGGAACTTTAAATTTGTTGAGTTTGAATTTGCTCCGTTGACCACTGAACATGATCTCGATGGTGGATCTCTGTTGCTGTTGAACTATCAAAGATTCATTCTCACACACATGGAGAATTGGATGCACCCATGGATGTATAATACGAGCTGCACAGGATGGATAGGCCGGATTTTTTTTCCAGTGGTCTCTCATGGTATTGAGCCAAAAAATCCCCCCATGGCCCAAAAACCATTGTCCCCATAGACCACCATTGTAAAAGAGACATCTGTAAAACTGTTGACAGGACACCTTGAACTGCAGACAAGCTCAATTACGACTCTTTCTATTATGAATTTTTGATCCATGAAGGTTTTATACTTGTAAAACTTCCCTCAAGCCGAGAAAAGTGATTTAAAAACCCATGACGTCATCGCAATGTAAAGTCTATAGACGGAGCAGGAAGTTGCGGGTGGGGCCAGCGGGGGAAACACTACTGCACATATTGAGTGGGCTGCACAATGCAGAAGCAAACCCAGAAGCTAGAAACTTTCTTTTTTGGCGTATGCGCCAACCGAGCGATTCCTATAGGACCGAATGGAGGCCATGGATGCACTACAATCTTTTCTTTATGACTTTCTTTCACCTTTGGATGTAAAAGCAATGCCAATAGAGTCATCATATACTATATTTTGGCCACAAATTAAAGACAACCACAACCAAAATCAGCCACTGCAAGACCCACAACTATGTCAAATGAATTTGTAGTTTGACTTTGCACTGAAACTGAAACATCTTTAAGAACGGAGCTGTGTGAAAAACCCCCCAAAGGTTTCTACTTCAACTTCATCCACAGGACACTGCGGCTAAGAAAAGTAAATTGTCTGTCTGTCTGTTTTTCCTCTTCCGTTAATAATGCGCATTTACACCCCTAATGCGTCTGTTGAAAGTGTGTATTGGCCTGTGTGTGTGTGTGTGTGTGAGTGTGTAGTAGTGTAGTAGGGTTGTTCTGAGGAAGCAGCATGTGTGCTCTGTCAACCTTATCAGGATAAATACAGGTTTAAAAAAATATTTACAAAGATCAGAGATGGAGTTGAGATGAGAGGGAAGTGAACTATTGTGTGTATGTGTGTGTGTGTGTGTGTGTGCATGCATGTGTGATTTCTAAGTCTTTCTAATGTCATCGAGCTTAATCAGATTAACACTCCGACCCAAATCCTGTTAAACACACACACACAAGCACAAGCACAAGCACACACACACACTGAAAAACACGTGTAACAAAAGAGGAAGTGAGACATCTGCTCAAAAGGAACTGTACATGTTTGCTTCTTTCTTTCTTAAACTAAACTGGTAATGAATCTTCCCGTCGTGTTCAGTCATCACCTGTTAGAAACTATGAATTCACACACACTTTTTGAACAGACTTGCCTTTTCTCACACACACACACACTCTCTTTCTCTCTCTCTTTCTCACACACACACACACACACACACACACACACACACACACACACACACACAAAGTCTGAAATGTGATAGCTTTGTGTTATAAAAGATGTGGCGAGTGATAAAACAGGAAGGGAGTGTTCCTCTGCTGTTGCTCTGTCAGTGCAGGTGACATCAATGTGTGTGTGTGTGTGTTTCCGAAGGCTTGTGGTTATCTCTGTGTTTCTTGTGTGTGTGTGTGTGTGTGTGTGTGTGTGTGTGTTTCAACACACTGTACACTCAACACCTGTTAGCGGTTCCACAGCGTGTGCTGCCTTTCTCAAACACTTGTAAACAACAGGAAAATGTTTGTTTGCTTTGTCAAAACTGGGTGTTTTTTTTTTCTTCAGACATTGTTTAGACACTGTAGAGACCTGAAGTTAGTTCACAGATGATCAACTAGCATCTGTAACTAAGTGGGTTTTCTCTATTGAAGTATTAAAGGAACTGCATGTGGTGCCACTGTTTGCCCTAGTGGTCAAATGTTGTACTGCAACTGAAGAGCAAAAAGCATTTTCTCCATACGTCTGTAAGACTATGGATTGGACACCTTGAACAAACTGAGTTGTTATTACTATTTGTATTAATTAGTAAAAGATTTAATATTTATTAAACTTTTCTAGAGCCTAGAAAAGCTTTTTTTTTATGAGTGTGACACCCTACGCCCCGAGTGAGCAACTTTCATTGAAATAAACGGCTGAAACACAACATCTAGAGTCACAAGAGTTAAATATCTACAACATTACTGCATAGTTCGATTTAAAGGAAGTTTTTCAAGCTTCATCTTTTGCTCATAATTTTGACTGTTCAGATTATGGATCATGCTAACTTTTGCATTCACCACCAAATGTTTGTTTCTGACTGCAACTGAGAATAAACACTGTTTATTAAGATGTCTCGATGTGTCTTTACACACTGTGATTTTGGGCTGTTGAAAGTTGACAATCCTGAGAGGAATGGGAAAAAAAAAAACTTTGCTCATAAATCCAAAACAGCGATCCTAGATCACACTGTGAGACATGTCCGCTGACGGATGATTTGGAGCTTTGGCAACCAAAAATGGGAGTACAACATGGAATGACGCAGAGTACAGTAGCTGTCATGACATTTCATATCATGTGTCAGCCATTTGGGCGAAGCTTGTTCAGTGTTTTGCTGATGATAGCCTCACATTGATATCATACAGCCATATGATTCTATTAGACCCACCTTCCACAGTGTGACATGCAATAAACTTACACAGTCACAAAGGCTAAAGGCGCCTTTAGTTGTCGAGCTATGACGTTTAACTCCGGATGGTGTAGGACTTAGATGAAATGTTTGTTAAAATAGAAATTTTCAATGACATTATTACATTGCTTAAAAAAAAAATACACACATAGGTCAGCAGCCCTGTGCTGGCAGACAGACAGAGTTGACAGCTGGAGGCTAACGTTAGCTAAACGGTAGTTTTACCATTTTAGATGATTATCCACCCCTCCACACACACAGTACAGAGTGCCTATATGAGTGCATCGGCCTACTTTTCTTAAGGCATCTTTTGCATACTTTTGCTCATCTCTTTGTGTGAGTTTTTATTATGTACATAGGTATATATGTATATATGCTGTCGTTCTGTGTGTGAGTACATGATGTTCACATTGTGCTCATACATGTGTTACTGTGGGCAACCATACAGTGTGTGTTTACTGTATTTACCCCTGTGACCGTGTCTCAAAATTATATGTATTCTATTCTTTAAGAGCATGAAGGGAGATTCATTAAAAGTATATATTAATAGAAACAGTATTTTATTAAAATCTTCTGTAAATCAAGAAATCAAGAGGTCCTTTAGTCCAGAACTAAATGTTGAGAAACCTGTGTGTGTGTGTGTCTGTGTGTGTGTGTGTGTGTGTGTGTGTGTGTGTGTGTGTTCGCGTGTGTGTGTGATCACAGCTCAATCACATGATGCATCACATTGCCCCGTCTGTCTCTCTTTCACTTCCTCTATTCTACATGCTCTCTCTCTCTCTCTTGCTGTCTCTCTCTCTTCTTCCATACCCTCTCTAAATTTGTAAATCTTTTTGTTTCCCTCTTTCGCTCTTCCTCTTTTTTTACTTTTATTTATAATCTCTTTTCTTCTATAAACTTATTATTTCTCATGCTTTGTGTACGTCTCTCCGTATCTCTATATGCTTTAGTGTGATTATCTTTCCCGCCTCGTTTATTTATTCCTCCTCTTTCTCACTGTCTCTTACATTATTATTTAACCTGCCCTTTTTCTCTTTTTTTTCCACGTCTATCTCTCCCTCTTCCTCATCTCACTCCCTGTTTAAGTAGTAGAGAACATACACATAGACAGTATGTCTTAAATGACTGTCTGTCTGGCAAGACTGAAACTAACACTACCGAAGCAGTTTCCACTACAAGACGGATCTACATTTGTATAATCCAAAAAAAAAAAAAAAAAAAACTGACAGCAGTTTATTCAAATCAGTTACTGTGAACTCCCAATCATCCATCATCATCATCATCATCATCATCATCATCATCAAGACAAACATGCCACGTGTAGCACTTTGAAACACTGACACACATGATTGCCATATTAACTGTGCTACCTTGCTGTGATGACTATAAACAAAGACGATCACGTGAACACCTGCGGTTTTGGTGAAGCTCGGGTTTGTCCGTATTCAGACACATCTCTGCATGTTGGAACATATTGTTTTCAGGAACATGTCGTCATGTGATAACATCTGTTATTTTGACATCTTTTGTAATTCTGAAAAGCTTTATCCCCTCCGTGTCCACCGGATGAGACTGTGTGCGATTTAGCTGAAAATGTAGGCGATGAATCAGTGAGGGAGATACATGTTGTGTTTTAGCAATGTTAAGATCGACCTCAGATCTTTTACTTAAAAGTACAAAGTAGTACAAAGTATCAGCAGCAAAATGTAGTGAAAGTATTGCAGTAAAAGTATCTGACTGATATATATATCTGATATATTATATATGACATCATTAGATTATTAATAGTGAATCATCAGTGTTAGAGCAGCATGTTACTGTTGTAGCTGCTGGAGGTGGAGCTAGTTTACACTACTTTATATACAGTTAACTAGTTTAATCCAGTGGTTCCCAACCTAGGGGTCGGGGGCCCTCCAAAGGGTCAGCAGATAAATCTGAGGGGTCGTGAGATGATTAATGGGAGAGGAAAGAAGAAAAAACAAAGTTCTGATACACAAATCTGTTTTCTTCTTTACATTTATTGACATTAAACAATGTGAGAAGTTTAGAGGGAAAAATCACCATTTGGTGAAGCTGTTAACAACTCATAGACATGTGAAATGTGACCCCGACTACACACTGGTTTCATCTTTAACAATGTGTTGTATTTTAAAAGCTTGTTATATTATCCATTGTGTCAAATCTTCACCTGAAAAGTAACTAAAGCTGTCAAATAAATGTAGTGGAGTAGAAAGTATCAAGTAGCATCACATGGAAATACTCAAGTAATTTACTGATATCTCAAAATTGTATTTAAACACGGTACTTGAGTAAATATACTTCGTTACATTCCACCACTTCAACTGTACAAATGCAAACATGCAGCTAGAGAATGACAAGCTTCTCTGGGATTGTCTGAACAGATTCACTAAACATCAAACCTTTAACGGTTTTGAAGTATCTGTGGTGTCTGTTGAGGTGATCCAGGTATTCCAAACATTAATAACCGACTCATAACAGTTCAGGAGAGATCATGATATCTTTCCCTCCTCTGTCTCTGCAGTACACAGGTCCGATCCCGGCCGAGCGAGAGGGCGAGCTGGCCATGGGGGGAGGTCGCAGCGAGACCTCGGCACTGAGCGGGACAGGAGGGGGGCGAGACGTGACCACAACCCAGAATTCCCAAAGGCCCAACGCCTGCTGTTTCTGCTGGTGCTGCTGTTGCAGCTGCTCATGGTAGGAGACAAACACACACACACACACACACACACACACTGCATTTCCACAGATTTGCACTACCTATGTAGGCAATCACACACTTATCATCGTTGGAATATCCTTGACTGTGTCTGCTAAGGATCGCCGGTTGTGTCGGTAAAACTTCAGCAGTGTTCGTAACTGTGTGTATCTGCAGAGTTTTTCGGTGCAGACGCTGCACAGATGCTGCATTTTCATTTCTCTTCTATTTTTAGCAATAGCTAGGAGCACGTCTCCGGGGATGTTTGGACAGTCTGTCGGTCAGTCCACGTCTTTGGTCCTGATTGAAATATCTCAACAACCGTCAGATGGATTGACAGGAAGTTTTATAAAAAAAAAAGTATAAAATAAATCAAAGCAGTCTGTATCCATGATCCTGTAGTTAAAACGCTCTAGTTAATTCATTCAGTACCAGTTAATATCGAATAATATCCAAACCCTGCATAACCAGCTGCATTATCACTCGGCAAAACTCAACATGCACGCAGTGACGCAGACGGAGTCGGTGTAGCAGGTAGCCTACGTGACCTGGTGTGTTTCAGCTGTTAGTACGGTATGAACCTCCCATCAGAACCATTTGTTTTTCTACTCCCGGTCTGTCACATACAAACACAGGAATACACAGGACAGACTCACTCACAGTCACATCACAGTCTCCAGACGTTAGTCAGACAACAGTAGCAGTATTACTACACTGATTAGTTCTCTATAGTGCATAGCAACTCTGCTCAAGCGAAGAGATTTCCCCTTTTGCTTCTTCTCTATTTCCATCATGCAATGACTCTGACCTGCTCCCCGAGCGCTAACGGAGACATATCTGCACTTTGATTTACAAGAAGTTTAAAAGTGGATGTTTTATAGCCGATAATCTCTCATCAACTACTTCTACTACTACTTTTTAGTTAGCAACTCAAGAGGAAGGAGTTTATTGCTTATGATTTAAAGTCATAGCAGAAATATCACTATTTTGTCAATCACTATAATATTATCATCACATTTGTTATCAAGTGTTTTGGATGTTATATCAAGTTTAAAGTGACGTTGAGGGGATTGTTATCACTAAAAATCACTATAATGTGATGACCACATTTCACCTAAGGTCTACCCCATGACCTTGCAGTGACCTTGCGTTACTTTTATTTTCTCGAGCAGCAGATATCAGATATGTTTGAGTTATTATAACAATAATCTTGCGTATTTATACAGTTGCATTATAACTCTTAATGTGCAGATACAAGTGAGTTTAGATGACATCATCTCATTCACAACTAAACTCCACTGATCTATTGGATTTTTTTGAGAACTACACAAATCCTTTTATATATATTTTAGATGTCACCAAATGTTGTATTAACCTCATATAATCATAGTAGTTATATTCCAACAACTCTACACACACACACACATCCTCGCTCTTTCTCTCTGAAGGTGCAGCTTTACCTTGCTGTTAGCATAACTGTGGTGTGTGTGTGTGTGTGTGTGTGTGTGTGTGTGTGTGTGTGTGTGTGTGTTGTGTTGGGCGTGAGTGTGTGTGTTTCCTGTCTGAAAGCCGTTTTATCATGTCAGTCTCACTTTCAGGAATGAAGAGGAGAGGAGGAAGAGAAGGAGGAAGAGAATATCACAAGACACCAAGATGGAAACCATACCAAACTGTGAAGCTTGGTGAGTCTGCAGTTAGTTATTAGTTAAACCATGAGAACAAATGATTAGTTTTATTCAAAGACTTCTTAACACATTTAACATTTGACATTTTTTTAATATTATCAGTATTTTCTCATGAGAATTTCCATTCACTTCAATGAAAACAGACACACTAGCGAGCCACAAAGCTGTAATATTACACCAGAAACAAAGATTAACATGCTAATGTGCTAGCTACATCATGCTAACATACCAATAGTTGTTCAGCACAGAAGAATGAATGAATTATATCAAAAAATACATCTTTCCATTCTTCCTTCTTCAGCACCAAACCCTCAGTGGAAGAGATCCGGCTCTGGTCTCAGTCCTTTGACAAGCTGATGAGGAACCCGGCGGGTCGAAACGTTTTCCGGGAGTTTTTGCGGACAGAGTACAGTGAAGAGAACATGCTGTTCTGGCTGGCCTGCGAAGACCTCAAAAAGGAAATCAACAAGGGCACCATCGAGGAGAAGGCACGCTCCATCTACGAGGACTACATCTCCATACTGTCTCCAAAAGAGGTGAGAGAGAGCTGTTATCTCAGCCTGTTAACTACCAATACTAGAACATTTAAATCGATTTTTGGCCTTCCAGTTAGCTGATGGTTTCAGTTTTTTAGTATGCAATCAGCATTTCATTGTGTTTATTTCATTGTGTTTATTTTTGATCAAGGTTCTTTTATCATTACAAGATATTTCAATATTTTTATGAATGTTTTTAGTAAGAAGTAAGTTTCTTGTTACATTTTATAAACCACAAACACAACTCTCTCTTGCAGCTGACAGTTAAATCTCACACCTCCCTTAAATCTCTTGAACACACCAGCTACGCCTTGTTTATCTCACCCTCATCACAGTCTAGAGACCGCTTCCTCTTTCTCAACTAGACTCTAGTGAACAAAGTAAAAGGAACTTTGTTTGTTTCCCTGAATGTTTTCAGACTGGTTCAGGGGTTGCAGATTTAAGGTTACAAGAGATCACTTTTAGATTTTAATTTAGGGAACTACATTTTTCTTTTCCATCCTCATCCGTCTGTCCTTACTTACTCCAACATTTTGATTGACAGCAAGGATATTCATGGTCCCCAGAGGATGAATTCTATTGACATCCTTTTAGTGCCGTCATCAGGGCAAATTACCTGCTTGTACAAAATAAATATAAAAAGAACATGATGGATAGATTGCAGTAAAATTCACTGAGAAGATTCCTGCTCTCCAGATGATGAACCCTTCAGGTTTTTACCTCTAACATCACCATCAGGACCGTCAAGTTTTAGCACCATTAATGTAATAAGTTATTTGTTTTGTCCAACAGTGCAGCCTCTGGGCCTTTTTATAATCTTGTTCTGAACATTTCCTGTGTAAAGTTTCTCTGCTGATTCTTTATCTTTACTCACAATTTTCGGTGCACGCTGCAGCATAGCCAGATGTCAGCTGTTTCACACACGCTCAGAGTTCACACCAACGCCCACTTCAGGAAACGGCGAGCCCAGTCGTCTCGGATTGACTCAGTGATTATTGGCGGTTTATTGGATGAAACGACTTTATACTACATCCTTTAGTAAACAAACACACAATCATAGTGAATGTGTTGAGAGTTTATTTTGTTCTGGTGAGAAACGGGGGGGCGAAGCATTGTCTGCTTAACGTTTGCTATTTTAAAACTGACTGTGTGTGTCTGTAACAGTGGTTGCTTTATTTAGTGTGAGAGCTGGAGGCTTTGCTTGTCAGGCTTCATCACAGTGTGTGTGCATATGTGCGTGTGTGCGTGTGTGTGTGTGTGTGTGTGCGTGCATGTTTCAACACTGGTGTGTTTGTATGTACAGTTATCTGCATGTGTGTTAGTGTGTGCTTAGAGTGTATTTACAGGAAATTGCTGCTCTCATCACCTTCTGGCAGTAGATGCTTTTTATAAACACACACACTCAGACTAAAAGACAGAAATATCCAGACGTGTGAGTTTGGCAGAGAAGATGCATGCTTGGCTGTCTGTCTGCATGTCTGACCTTGGTAGGATGCCTATCTCTCTTTCTGTGTGTGTGTGTGTGTGTGTGTATGTGTGTGTGTGCGTGCGCGTCTTTCCTAAATAAGAGCAGAGAGAAAACATAAGAGAAAGCTTGTCGTTCTATAAATATCTTCTGGTGCTGTGGCTGTGGGGCACTCTGAGTGTGTGTGTGTGTGTGTTTCTAGTACTGTATGTACTGTTGTATGGAAGTTCATTCATGTCAAAACTACAAAAAAAAAACTTCAAACTTTAAATCAACTTATGAGTCCAGATCTGAGCGATAGATAGATTTATAGGTTCAGTATGAATGCGTGTGCAGAATCCTGCTTTGTTTGCGCTCCAGTTCTCACGACTTTCTTACAGCTGTTGATGTTGTGTCACTTTTTGAGCACTTTTTTTTTTACCCCATTTTCTCCCCAAAACCAGAGCTCAAACAATAAGTCGACTGACAGAAAATAAATCAACAGCTATTTCATAATTGATTAATCATTTCTACATCATACTGTAGTTCCAGCTTCTCAGTTATGGGAGTTTTCTGTTTTTCTTTGTCTTTTGTGATAATGAACTGAGTATCTTTTTGGTTTTGGACTGTTCAACTGACAACACAAGCAGTTTTTGGTCCCTTGGCCGGGAGTCGAACCGTGGACGTTGCGGTTATGCGGTGTGCACCTTAACCATTAGGCCACTAGGGCGCCCTAACATAAGCAATTTGATGACATCAGTTTCAAGTTCAGGTTCAATAATGGAATTTCAATCGATAATTAGATCTGATAATGGAGAGCCTTGGCTGCAAACTGAGGATGCCGCTAAAACCCCGTTCAGTGGGGATTTTTTTAAGGTCAGGTTTTCTGTTGGTACTGAAGGGGACTGAGAGTAGATTATGCTGTTTTAGTGTAATTAATTTTTTAATTTAATTTCTCTCTGTCTTTCTCACCTCTCCTCTTTTCTGTTTCTGTGCCACAGCGGAGAGAATGAAATGGACTTAAAGTTGTAGTTTACTCGAGTCGACGACGACAATGTTTGTATCCATAAGTGCAGCAAAATTCGAAAGTAAAGGAAACAGACCCTCCTTATCCACAGCCAGTATGTTTTACAGCCATACAGACCTTATTATGCTAATAGTAAATTGTTAAAAATCAACTCTAACTGTATCAATTGAGGCTATCACTTCTTGAAATTCTGCTAATTCTTGTAGAGTTTGAGGCTGAGACCGAACAGCCAGTTAGCTTAGCCATCAGTGATGTTTCATATTTCAGTTTAGTGGACTGAGGACATGAATGAGCAGTTTGGCACAGAGTAAGAGCCTAAAAATAGTGTCTCTCTTTCTATTTATTCAATCGAGAATCAATTCTGAATCAAATGGTGATACCAAGAGATTCCCACAGTTTCAGGGATCTTTGCCTGAAATGCCAGAAACCTAATTCTTTCTTACTAAACTAAACTAAACTTCCTTCCAGGTGAGTCTGGATGCCCGGGTACGAGAGGTGATCAACAGGAAGATGCAGGAACCGGCGCCTCACACGTTTGAAGACGCCCAGCTGCAGATCTACACGTTGATGCACAGGGACTCCTACCCACGATTCCTCTCCTCCAGCATCTACAAGTCGCTCATTCACGGCGGCTCGCGCACCTCCTCGGAATCCTAGTCCCACACATGGCCTCCACCACCTCCTCCTCCTCCTCCTCTGATCCTGTACTTACAGGATTGAATGCCAGACCATTTCATAACTTCTTCCGTACTCTCGTTCAAGTCCAAAACTTCTAAAAAAAACGATCACAGACTCCTCCCGGGACTCCTCAGTTCACCTCTCTTTTCCAAATCCCAAATCTCTCCAATTACTGCCAAGACCTTCTTCTCATTTCTCTGCTACATCCTAAACCTTTAGTAACGTTGCCAAGACCTCCACTCTTCTTCTTTTGTTTCCTCTTTTTGCCTCTTCACTCCAGTTGACTCCTCTTTTGTGACTCTCTCTTTCATGACATTGTTTCCATAGTTACCTCTGATCCGTGCTCTTGTCTTCATCCTCATAAAGTTCAGGCAAGTATCTTGAAAGGCCTTTCAAAATAAGAAAATGAGTTACAACATAAAATAACATGAGAGTGTTAAAACTATAAAAAAGATTTGTCTGGCAATAATTGTGAAAAAGTGAATTCAATTAGAAAACAATGTTGGGACAAGGCGTCAATTTTTTTGTAATATGGACAAAATATTGAAAATTAAAATTTTACCAGTTTATACCCATAATTTGTTTTTTTAACTCCAGATTTTTTTATTAATCAGGATGAGAAAAAGCATCTGAAACATTTACATTTTTTACAATTTTTTTGTGTTAACAGAACCTCAATTTTGAAAGTCATGACCTAGTGATTCATAGATTTTATTTTTTAAAGACCAATATTTATGCATTTATGAACAGAGCCCGACCATTGCTGAATTTTTAAAAGGTCAGTATCATTTCCTGAGAGTTGAATAAATTCAATGATAACGTATGGACAGATACTTGATTTGATTATAATTCAAGGTGCACTTACTAGCTTCTCCTAGATCTTTCAACCTCATCTTACAGTCTTCTTCAGTGGAACAGTTTTCTGCTTACTGAGGAAGACTGTGAGATGAAGGTTTAAAGCTTCAGAAAAAGCGAGTGTGTGAACCAGTTTTTAAAAATCAGATAACGATATACGTGCCAATGTCTCTTTTTTTTAACATTAACACAAAATATTAAACATTTTTGCTAAGAATCTCTTAAATTTGGTTAATTACAAGATTTTACTGTTGGGAAAAATTGACATGTTTCATAATAACCCTTTACATATCTTTGACTTTTCTGTGCTTACATTTTTTGTTACTTATCAACTGATACCAACATATCTGCAGAAGCTAATAATATAATATAATATCGGTCAATATTGCTCCTCGACCCATTTATTATTGTAGTTTAGGGTTAAGTTATAGTTACAGTTTTTTATTGAACTACAAAGGTGCAAGGTCAAAAAAGAACTTTAACCCTAAAGTTTTGATCAGGGTCCCTTAAATTTGGTTAACAAATTAATAACCAAGATATGCACTGAGTGGGACATTTACAGCTGAAAAGTAAAGTTATAATTTTGGCGTTTCATGCAGACGTATCGATCACGCTCTATTTATGAATTTGATGGTATCAGTTTGATTCTTGGCTTCCGTACTTTCCTTAAGATTCCTAAAGCTGCTGAACATCCTGTACCTCCTCTTATCTCTATCCTGGAAAATCTGTTTTTTCTCTTTTCTTAACATCTGTTTACTTCTGTCTTTCTACCTCCATCCTTTTTATTCATCCTTTTAATTCAGTATTTCCTCTCTCAGGCAACCTTCTCATGTTTCCTACCAGTCTGCCACTTTCCTGTTTTTCCATCACAAGGGCTGCTGAAGGGAGCGATTCGGGAGGTTGACAGTTTTGTTTTTTTTTTGGAATACCATCGGCTGTTATGTGGAGAGATACGCATTAATACATGATTATTATTTTGGGAGATTTCAGTGCATTTCAATGGGAGTTAATGTATTCTTCTGTGACATGGATTCTTAGTGAATATTTTACCGATCCCCCCCCCTCCCCGTCCTACCATGACCACCCAATCACCTTTTTTTTAATAGCCAATTCAAAAGGTGGACTCGTCCCACCTCCTCGCCTTGTCTTTCATCCTGCGGTTGCCTCTACTTTGGGACGGAAAAAGGCGAAAGGAAAAAAAGATGGATGCTGTCTCACTCGCTTTCTCTTTCTTTTTCTCTCTTTCAACTGGAAAACACAGGGTGCTCCGTCCATCCCCGGCTACAAACTATTAAAAAAAATAAATGTTTTTTTTTTTTCTTTTTTTTTTTGTTGTTCATTTCTCCCCTCTCGTTTTTGCTGGATCAATCATTTCGCTCCTGTGATAAACAAACAGACGAATGGATGGATGTCACTTCCTTCCGACTACTGATTTACAAACAGACAAGACGTCTATTTTTTAAGAGAAAACTCTATATGGAACATTTGAATTATGTTTTCTTTTTGTTTGTTTGTTTATTCTTTTGGTTTCTCCCACTCTTTCCCTTCCTGGATTTTTGCAAGAAGAGGAGGATTCCTCTGAGACTGTACTGATCCCCACCCGACGCAACACCACAGACACCGCAATAAAACACTGGAGTTTAGAAAAAAAAAAAAAAAAACACACACACACATGAACACATTCACCCTATTTATGTTACTATACTTCAGGGGAGCTTTTATCAGTAAAATTCCTTCCCGTTCAAACTATTAACTATCAGCAAGATATGACCAAGTCTGCCAAAATAGCAGAAAAGGTTACCTCGGGTTCGTTGCGTAACGCTTACAGGATATACGCTGTCTCCTTATCACAGTTAAGTAATGATACTTCATTCTGACCCGTGCAGTTATAAAAAATAATGCACCCAACAGAAGTTATTCCACACTGCTTTACTTTTCGTAACCACCATTAAACAATATTTAAAATACAACAGTTGTTATTCATATTTAAGGCAATACATCCTCTAAATGTAAACTTTTGTTAGCCATGGAATAACAATAATTTGGTGAGAAGTTGGTATTTTAACAATCTAGCTCTCTTTCAGCTGTAGTTTGTACTTTGGAAAAAGTTAAATACTTCAAAGGCAGTCAGAGTCCAGTATTCTCACAGCTGCAGTATAAGTTGCCTTCTATCATTTAGTAATTAAGTTGTATAATTATAGATATATTCATCTTTTTTTTTTTAAATAGTGGAGATTTTTAATCATGGGACAGCTGAAATAATTAATCACTATTAGCTGATCGACAGAACAGTAATCGGCAACAATTTTGATTATCAATAGTTACTGTTCTTTAGTGAAGCAAATACAGCAGATATCCACTGTACCGTGACGTCACCCGTTGGTTTCTGAAGAGCGGTTTTGAAGCTCAAAGTGAGCCGCTCCGGCCGTCGCCATCTTGGCAGTAGGTGACTCTGCCTAACTCCCAGCCAATCAAAAATGGGCAAAGAGGCGGGCCGAATGGCTGGAACAAGCCACCTAGCGGCTAGCAACTTTACGGCTTAATAAAATTTAAACGGGTGAGTTATAAAACCGTACAGTTGTCATGAAAGGGGAAATTAGCTATAGAGACCAGGCTGTAAACATGTTTATTTCTGCTGTAAAGTTGGGCATTTTAACATGGGGGTCTATGGGGATTGACTCCTGTTTGGAGCCTCAAGTGGCCATTCGAGGAACTGCAGTTTTTGGCACTTCCGCATTAGCTTCATTTGTCAGCCCCGGAGGTTGCCGCTTGCTGTAACTCTTAAATAATGACTTAATCTTAAATATCATCTCTTGACTTTAAAGTTGCACCGTACAAAGATTGTACTGTTAGGACTCCTGACATCTTATCAAGCTAAAATAACAAACTGGGGCCTCAACAGAGAAGAAAATCCCATCCACAATATTTAAATTAGCTCATACTGAATTATGGACTGGCATGAAAACTTTGGCGTGCACAGTATAAAACAATATAAACAATATAAAATGCTTTTTATCTTTTTATCATAGGTCATATGGAGGTTAACGTTATTATCATTTTCCAGCTTGAAACCGCTGTTCAGACCATCATTAAGTTTGTAATGAAAAAAAAACAAATAGCAAAAATATCCAGTGTACTATGTCTGACTTAGCACAAAATAATATGAATGTGTCTAGAAAGCAAACACGGCGGCCTCACAACAAAATCCACTGTTCAAAATAACTTAATCCTAATTTAATTATGGTTTAATGTTTTGAACTATTTTTACCACCAAGTCTTTCTATAATACAGCCAGAGCTCAGCTGTAAATAACTATTTTTACAGTGTGTAAATTAAACTAATTATTTATAACACTGGCAACATTTTATCATCCAGGCCCAAACGACATGAACACAACATTACATTCACTGTTTAATCAGGTTGTATCACATGATTTTGGAGTCTCCAAAGTGCAAAATTGCGAATTGCTGCTGTTAATGGTCGGGAAGGACCAAAAAAGATAGAAGTCTCTCGAAAGATCCCCAAGTTTTAAACCTAAAAGTTGAAGTTTCCCAATAAGTATAGTAATACAAATGCCCAAACACACACAAACAAACAAACACACACACACACAAACACACACACACACACACACACACCAGGGTGGCCTACCTGGGCACTGCTGCTGCTGACCTCTGCCTCTGTGACCTCTCACCTTTGACCTCACCACTGTCTGTTGACCACTTGGAGGCCTGCTCCTGATTGGATGCAGGAGGCCGCAGGGCTAAACTGTGGTTGGTCAATTCAGGAAGGGGGGTGGGAGGAAATCCCAGGTGCAAAAAAGATATATAGATATAAATATATACAGTGTGTGTATATATATATATACACACACGTGTGTGTATATATATATATATATATATATATATATATATATATGAACAACTAATAAAAAATAAAAAACTATACAGAGAAAAAAAGATATGATATTATGTGAGATGGGATGCTTACACCCAGTGCTTCATGGGAAATGTAGTTTGAGGAAAACAAATGTTTGTAGTTGTCTGTGGAGGCAGAAACAACATATTTTAAAAAAAAGAGATGCCTAGGTCTTAACCAGACTGGTCACTCCGAATGCATTTATCTTAGTTTTGTTAATGTTATTTATTTTATATTTTGGTAAAACTGTGATTTTAATTGTACATATATAAACGGAAACCCTTGAACATCCAATGAGAAGCAGCTTCATTTTTGGGGGTGTTTTGTGTGTGAAAGTTGTGTTTTTTTCCATTTATCTCTCACATCAGAAGTTCCTTTTCTTATATTGTGTCTCTGCTGGGAATCAAACTCTCAACCTTGCTACTGTCACTGTCTAGCTTTACCACACAATATCAATATTAAATAGTTATTATGAAAATATGGTTTTCCCAGTTCAACATGAAGTTTAAGAATAATTCTGTTCTTTTGTTTGTTTTGTTTTTACAAATTGTGCCTTTTTTGTAGTTCAGGTCATCATGAGAACACGGTGACGTCATTAAAAGAAAGTCAGACGATTTGACAGGCTGTCAACAAATCTCCAGGTTTTTGGGAGAAAATGAAGTTAAACAGTAAAATCCGTACTCAGACTGTCCGCTTTGAACATCCGTCACAGTTTTGACCTTTTTACACACAGTTCTCTTGGTCAAAACATAATTATTCCCCACATTTCATGTACTTTCAGTTTTACCTTCAAATAAATTGGTTATGATTATCAGTTTCAAGGATATGGCTGGCAATTGTCTATATTATCAACAAATTAAACTACAATCAACTCATCCTACGTACAAGTATTGTGTGTGTATCCAAAGTGTGATACATCTTATTCTTCTGTGCTGTAGACCTCCATTGTTGTCCAAAAACTATTAAAAACACGTCAATGAGCCACACCGCTGCACTGGGTGACACGTTCCTTCACCCTGAAGATTACGGGCACGGTAGTTTATTTAGAAACGGCTCCAAAGAATAATAATAGAGATCACATTTTCAGTCTCCGGAGAGTAGTTCAGTGTAAGGTAGACAGCACTGTGTGGGAATGTGGTTGCGTTCACAGAGCTTTGCTAACTTTTTGTGCTACATATCACAACTTCAACTTCATCATTGACATGTTTTTAATGGTTTTTGGACAGTGGAGGTCTACGACACAAAGGAATAATATAATACCAAACTTTGGAAACACACACAACACTTAAGTAAGTTGATCAATTCATTGCTGGTTTGGCTCTACACATGAGATTTGTTGATAATAAGAAAACTATAGAAGAACGCCTGTCATATCCTTTAAACTTTTGGCTTATTCGCAACCTGTCTGATCATCATGACTACTCACTTTTAGGTGGACTTTAGTTGTAGAGATATCACCGTGATACTTAAGTGAGTACAATATTTTCATAACTGATAGAAATCATGGCCCAAAATTGGAAAATGAAACCCACCTTTTAATTAACTAGAATTGCCCAGTAAAAAAGTAAAGTAATATGTAGGAGTGGAAGAAGAAAATATTTTGCCTACCTTGATTAATGTGTGCTGGAGGTTTGCAATAGGCTCCTGCAGATCTTCATGTACTGTAACCACTTACAAATATATAAACATAAACAGCGGTGATGTACATAGTTCTCACCAAGCATTAGTTAGAGAAGCATCATGCACACATTAACAAACACACATTCTAAATCTTAAAATCTCTCCCCGCTGGTAGAGCTCAGCTAAAACAGAAACAATCAGAATGATGAACCATCGAGCAGCTTCTTACAGAATGTAAACTCACTCACCTGCAAGTTTACAAATGTTTTCCAAATCTCTGCTAGCCAGCTATATTTTTAAATAATAAACCCTGAGAGACTGCAGACTGATCACATTTATCTTACATATCCCTCACTGGCTCCCCACCTGATCACACTAAACAGTCTTTCTTCTGTATCTCAGGGTTCAGTTTTCAAATGAAAAAACTTTCTTTGGTATTTCTCCTTCATCAACAAACAATCTTAACTACTGTGTCTCAACCAAACTGGTAGCTCCTGGTCTGAAAAGTGAAGTCAATGCGGAGATGCCTTAAACCTGCATTCTTTCTAATGGCCAGCAGGAGGCGACTCTACTGGTTGTAAAAAATAAGTCCCAATGTATGGAAGTCTATGAGAAAATGACCCTACTCGTCACTTGATTTATTACTGTTATTATGTTTTATGGTCTCAATCACTAGTTTCAAGTCTTCTTCAATACAGCATGTTCATTTTATAAATTATGGTCCCCTTTAGAGTAAAATAGACAATAAAGCAGGGTATGCTTTAGGGCGTGGCTACATTGTGATTGACAAGTTGCTTTCATGGTGATGTTGATTACGTAACGTTACCATGGCGTAATCCTAGAATTACAGAGTATAGGCGTAGCTGCCACTATTTCACAAGGTGCTTTCCGTTCAGGAAAGGTAATTGTAATATTTTGGTTGCCTAAAATAGTAAAGACCCTCTAAGGAGTCGGCTGTCCAGTCTTTCCAGTAAGTACATTTTGTTTTAATGGTTTTAAGCCTGTTTTTCATTCACATAAATTAGCATTAGCATTATCACAGTTAGCCATAGACTGTAAATGCACCATGCTAACCAGTGCTAACCATGCTAGAAACTAGCGCTAGGGTAATTTCTGGCTCCAAAAATCAAAGATGTCGGCGGTCAATTCCAAGATGGCAAAAGTCAAATCGCCAAACTCGAAGCTTCAAAATGGCAGTGGGTGATGTCATGGTGACTACGTCCATATTTTTTACAGTCTATGGTCTCAACCTGGGGTCTGTGGACCCCTAGTGGTCCACTCTAGCATTGCAGGAGGTCCATGGAGAACTTCTGAATAAATTTGTAAATAAATATGAAAGGACAGTACTCCCCATGCACAGCCAGTATTTTCAGACAGGTGCTAGTCGGTCGCAGGAACATATAAGGTGAAAATCAAAAATAAGTAAATAAATATGTATATAGATTTTTGCCAATTAAAACCTGACATAAAACCATGTAATTTACGGCTGTGTATTGCCACCATGACAAAAAAGAAAAAAAGTGTTCAGTTTCTCAATATAACAAGAAAACTTCCCTGGATAATATAACATTATTCTTGATATAACAAGAACGTTTTCTCATTATATCAAGAAACAGAGCAAATATTCTTTTGTCATGGTGGCAGCAATACACTGCTGTAGTAATTCACTGGCAGGGTAGACATAATAAAGGTAAACAAGGGGTCCAGTACTCAAATAAGGTTAAGAACCATTGATCTAAACAACCCCTTCTAATGTGAAACTGCAGTTTGAGTTGATGGGTTGAAGTGAAAGTGAACATGACCTAAGCAGAGACAGACGGTGCTGCTGGAGTTGACTCTCAAACTGTTGATACTCCCAACAGTCTGTTTCTCAAGGAAACCAACACACACATACTGAGCTGTGAAACAGTCAATTTGTAGTTCTTGTGTATGTCTCGTCGTTTTCCACAGTTCACTGTAACTTGATCTGTTTGTGTTTGGGATGAATTCTCTATGTGACTCAGACACACACGTACTTACCTATATATACAGTATACACACGCACACACACACACACACACTGTCTCATACCTCAATATTCTCACACAAACACGTACTCCCACACTCATGGACAGTTCTTTATCTGTCCATACGTGTTTTTTTTTTTCCCAGCAGTCAACTCTCTAGTTTTTTTGTTGATCATTAAAGTTGTTGGTTAAGTTGATCAGTTGATAATTGTCACCTTAAATGACAGTTTCCTCCGGCTGTTTCTATCAGTCCATGCACAGGTGGCTTTTTGTTTTCTTCATATGCTTCAAAAGTTACCTGAACTTCCTTTTAATATGTATCAATCCACTGCTGTTAAACCAGGAACGATCAAGTGAAATAATACAGGATCAAAGTAAAATATCTGTTGTGAGACTCAACATTAGATTATACACAATCCCTGTAAAATTTCAAAAAAGTATACAAAATAATCACCAAAAATTACAAATTGTTTCTCTGTTTAATACCAGCTGCGTAAAACATAAATCTGCTACAGGTAATTTTTTTTTAAGAGCCATATTATCAAAATGACTCTTGTGAGTATAAGTATAGTGTATAGTATAGTGCTTAACCATTTGGTAATGCTCTATTTTACAGTTCTGTAATTCTCCTATTTAAGAAAAATAGAAGAAGCAGAAATAGTTTAGAAGTTCTGAGATTGTTATTTTAGGTAGACTTTAGTTACTTGTGTTGAGTTTTATAAGCAGTTGTTGATTCCAAATAATTGCTAGCTTGACCTTGAGAGTCTTTTAGCTAATGCACAACAGTTTAACAACAACTTTAAAGTTCCCATTAATAAATGAATAATGAATGATTATTAACATGGGCTTAATGAAGCAGGTCTTAAAGGGAAATTCCTCTGGCAATCAACAACTGCTCAGAAAAGTCATATATTACTGATATTGCTACTATTACCTTGGTCAGTACCATGTTATTACCAATAGGAATGATCACCAAAACTACAAAAAATATGATCCAACTTATGTTAAACCAGAATTTTCTGTTTTGTGTTGCAAAATGGCCAGTTGAATTGGCCTCCATCAGTCACTGTCAATCAGATATTATTTCTCACCCTAATCATACAAGCTATAAACCAATTTTAGTCAAAATCAGGAATGACATGGTCAGTTCGTGGCCTGTTTGCTATAAGTTCCGTTCACTAAGTGACCATTTCTCTCCAGCACCCTTTTATTTCTTCTCTATCAGATCCAGCTGCCCTGCGTTTCGTCTAAACCGCAACTTCAGTCTGTTTTCCATCCAAGAAGACGACACCTAACAGAATCTGATATCGTACAGACCCCAGGCCTTCCAAGTGTCTCTCCAATTTCCTCCCTCTCTCTCTCTCTCCCATGCTCAAGTATGGAAAGAGCTCAGCAGTGTTTCCACAACAAACACAACAGGAGCTTTCTCCGCTCTGCTTTCTCACTGCTTTTCATCACCTCTGTCAACCTGCTCACACCAGCAGCCTCATTTGGAAAATGGAGACGACTCAGGTTTTTACTTACGTCAATTGAGATTTATATTATTTATTTTTTTCCTGTAAATCTGGACCTCAGAAATGAATAAAGGTGACACGGGCCTTTCTGTTGTCATCCTGAGGAGGATCAACAGTGATCATGTTTACATCAACTGTAATAGTTTGACTCTCATTCCAAACAAAAGTTGAATGTGTCTGTATAAAATCTGAATATTGCATTTTGAATTTCATTTGGCAAAAGAAGAAACTGTCCACAATTAAGTCAGACACACTGCTGTATTTCTTTTACACCATAACCCTAATATGACAGTGCTTGACCAGTTGTAAAGGGGAAAATGTTTGATAAACTGTCACTGCCCTTGAAGAGATGATATTTCAGAGACTAAAATAAATATAATTATCAGTCAGTGGGTAATGAATAAACTAGACTAACTTCAGCTGCTACAGCAATACAGAGAACTTTAGAAAGTACTGCTGACTGATGATTTATACTTGAACATGAAATTTGAAATCTGCAGAAAGTTTTCTGTTAAAAAATGGGGGAACTATCAAATATAGGCAATGTATGAGTTTTCTATAGACTGGGAGAAATATAACAAAACATACTTGATATTGCCAAATGGAAAGTAAGAATGGGTCATACCTTCATCAAGGCTGCACAACTCTGAAAAAATGTTCAAAGAATAAATCATCCGGATACATGTGTGTACCTAAATACACAGTCATGTTGACGGTAATTAGATAATGTGTCAGATTGTTTTTCCCCTCATTCAGGTTTAATAGTTGATCTTATGATGCCCAATCTCACAATTTTCTACTATACCCTGAAAAAACATTTCGAGTAAGTATGACTTAAAGGTGCAATGTGTAGAATTTAGCGACATCTAGCAGAGCAGACCTGGCAGAAAAGGAATATAATATTCATAAGTATGTTTTCATTAGTGTTTAATCGCCTGAAAATAAGATTTGTGGTGTTTTCGTTACCTTAGAATGAGCCCTTTATATCTACCTAGGGAGCGGGTCCTCTACCACGGAGCCCGCTGTGTTTCTACACTGGCTCTAGAGGGGGCCTTTTGCATTTTTTGCAAATTTCCTGGCAACCGCAGGTTCTCCTACACGCTTGGAAGGGGAGAGTGAGTGGAGGGGTATTCAGCTGGTTGCAATCTGCAACCTCTCCACTAGATGCCACTAAATCTTACACACTGTTCCTTTAAGTATTTCATGATTCCAACGTATTTTTCTATGGGATTTTTTCTCGTATTTATGAAATAAGGCCTCCATCCCTTGTATAGAAAAAGAAATAAACTAGCAAAAAACAATGATAAATGAAAGTTTAACATTTAACAGTGAAAAATGAACCTGTCGGTGCTCCTTGGTGGTCAAACTCTGCAATAGCAACACTTTCGAAATTAGCCAACATATTTGCTGACATTGATTTATCTGAAATAAGCCAATATCTGTCCACATAATTAGCCTAAATTTACGACGTTTTTAAAATATGTTAAAATACTTATGAGATATTCTAACTATTAAAACCAAAAAAGCCAAAAAGAAACTACAGTGATGTCGTCTTAATCCAAGAGCAACTTTATTATAAATGTTAAGGGCAAAATATGTGGCAGCACAACATGGCAAAGAAAGGCACATCCACTGTTTCCACAAGGCCTAAATGTGATTTCAATCTGGCATAAAGCTTCATCTACCGTAAGAAATTAACTCTAAGTGCTCCATACAAAACAAATTAAACCAATAGACAACATGAACTGGCATATTTTTCTCCAAATATATTACAGCTTTAAGTTTTATATATAAAAAAGAAATTATACAAAAGAAAGAAAACTAAATTCATTTTTTTTAATCCAAATTCAATTCACTTTAGTTAGTCTGCTTCATGATGGAATAATATTCACACACATCCTCTTCAACAGAACTGAAAGAAAGAAAAACAGAAAGGAAGGAAGAAAGAAAGAGAAAGGTTGTGATTAAAGTCCGTCTTTGAACATTGATCAGTTAAAACTCTAAAGTCACTCAGAGCTCAATTCACAGCACCATCCTTTAGACAATTCTTCAAAAAAATGCTAACATGCATTTCCTTCCTCATAAAACAGTTGCAAAGCCACTAAGAAAAAAAAAAAATGGATCGTTTACATCCATGTTTACTTGCTAGCAGAGTTCTTTGGTGCTATTGTTGGGGCATTTCTATGTTTGTCTCGCCACCATTTTTATTAATTTTCTAGAGCAAGAAAGTCTTTGATTGGGCGAAGCAGCTGAATATGTATGTATGAACCACCTTTTTTATACATTTCATTTAAACGGATAATGGATCAAAATGTGAAAGGTGTTGCTCGAAGCATTTACAGTGTTATCACCAACTTTGTGGCTGTTTTTTGCCTCTTTTAGCACATAGTTTTGGTTTTACGGCACATTTACGTTATGGCTCGGTATTAGCACTCTCATCAGCCTTGTTTCCAGCAGCAGCAGGAAGCAGTTCCCAGCAAAACAAGCTCTAAAAACCCATAACAAGCTACGTGATTAGACAGACAAACTTAGTGAAGAAAGGGGAACATCTTGCATATTCATATTCATCAGGTGGCCACAACTGTTTCCTAACATGTTCACTATAACTTTACAAGTTACACTGTGTCAGTGTTGTGCTTTTTTTCAGCTCTTCATTAAAGCTACAACACAAATAAGATTGATTTTAAATGCTTTTTTTTTCAATATAATAAAGAATTCTTGATGTCTTGTCATTTTATATAAACGTCTATAATTCTGTTTGTCATGTTTTGGGATCTTTGGTTTGGGGTTAGAGCTCTGACATGCAATTTAAAAATAGCTCTTGGTACTTAAAACAGCTCTTGTTTGTAAAGATGATGCTGCTTAAGAGTTCTTGGGGTTAAGGAGGTTATGAAGCTATTAGTATTTATAACTAACATGTTGGATCCTCCCACCATGTTTCAGAGTCTCTGCACAGTCTCAAACTGCTGATACAACAAAAGCAAAAACAAAAACTTCCCACAAACCACCAGCTTCTCAAATGAGTCGCTTCACCTTGACCTAGAGAGGCAGGAGCTAAATAAGGGAGGGAGGGACCGGAAAGACTACAAGGAGAGAGGGGAAGGAGTAAATATGGAGAGGAAGGAGGAGGAGAGGGGAGGGATTTGATGGAGGGAGGAGGGTGAAAAGGGCAGCAAAGGAGGTCGGAGATGTAAACAAGATGGGAAGGAGGGAAAGGAAAAAAAATTTGAAGAAAGTGTAGTAAAAGACAAGGAAAACGAGAGGGAGGGAGGAAGAGAAGAAGACAAAGAAAGAAAGCATTGTAAGAGCAATACAAATATAAAGATGTAAAGCAGAACAATTTGGGAAAGAAAAGAAACAGGATGGAGGAAGAGAGGAGGCATAAAAGAGAAAACAGAGGTGGCACTAACTCAAGGTAAGGAGAATGATAGAGGAGGAGTATTGAGCAGAATCCAGTCTCTGCTGCCATCTTGTGGTGAGACTTTGTTACTGACACAAAAATCTAGCAATTTTCCTGTTTGCTGAATCTACTTTTTGCAACCGGTGTCGTGCAATTAGTGTCAACTAGTGTTTTGGGGGGGGGGGGGGGGGGTACTTATATATTCATTAGAGGGATTGCTATGTATTATGGTGCATCTGTATACTTATTGTCTCTAAACATTTGTTGTCTTGCTGACATGTTTTCATTCATTTTTCTGTATGTTTAGTCTTAAATCAAACAATAAGCTGTTAATTAAGACTATTAAGTAATACTATTTGGTAGTAATAATGTTTATTTACCTTCCATCGGTTGCCACAGCCGTTACACAACACAAAGGTGGTCATGGGCTCATCAGCACTGCGAGTTTGCACCTAAACACACACATACACAGATAAAGCGAGAGGATCAAAAAACACAACATAGGGAAGCATCTACACTTCATCACAACACAGTTCTTTCAGTGCGTATGTCCATACCTGTGTGTATGAGCAGTTCTTTCCATGACACTTGCTGCAGATGAACATGTCCGTCTCAGTGCCTCCGACCCTCGACAGCTGATGCTCTCTGATGGACTCTTTAGTCAGAGCCTCTCTCATCAGCTTCAGTTCTGCACTCGCCATCTCCTGTACATACACACACACACACACAGTAAGACACATTTATACTGTACAATGATGATGCTCATAACCTTAACTTTAACACTAAGTTTTAACCCTCAACCAGCCCACTGACTACACAAACTGGCTGCATTACTGACCTCAGCAGTCATGGAGGCAATGCGTTGAGGTGAGATGTTTCCACATAGGACGTTACGCCGCAGGTCAGGATTCTTCTGATCCTTCAGGTTGGAGATGCGGCTTCGCAGACGGCTTTTATATTTCATATCTGTCGATTTAAACTCACGGAAGATCTGTGAGCGCGACAAGCAGTCAAGGACGAAAACGTACACAACTGATGTGCAAAAATACATACTGTGTATACATTTTAGAGCTACATGTACACATATAATAAATACAAGACAAAGAGCTGGCCTAATAACTCCAGGAAATGGAGGATATCTTCTCATCTTGAAGAATATTTATCTTGAGGTACGCTTATAGGAGGATTTAATGTCTACATACACACACACTAGTGGCCCAGTGAGGCTATAATGCTCATTATGAATTAGAACGAAACTGTTGGATGGACAAAAAATAGAGAGACAACGATACTACTCGTAGGCTGCATTCATACATATAACAGCCCTGTGTACATTTATATGCCCTTTGGTTGTACTAAATAATGATTTTATCTGCAGCTCAGCTGCTTGGTAATGACTGATGGTCAACACAATACTTATGAGCCGCAATCAAATTTTATACCCATTCCATTATCTGACAACAGAAACATAAACATGCGTGAATGAGAACTACTATGTTGTGGATTTGGCTCAAGTAAAACACTACAGGGAGCAGGATGGGCTGGAACGGATGTTCAACAGGCTGTCTCTGTTTCCTCCTTCTCTCTCTCTCACTAACTACAGACATAAAAACTGTGTATATGTGCAGACAAACTAATTAAATGCATCATTCATTAAGATTAATTAACGCAGCTGGATCCTGTGTACATTTATGGAAGATTTTAAGTGCCTAATAAAAACCAATCAAACAAAGACAGTGAAATACACATTATTATGTTTGAATATCTTTTTACTGTATGCATTTACTGTGTCATAAGTAAAAAGACAATTTGAATTTTCCATGTCACAATGAAAAACATTTTTCTTTTTGGCATGAATAGCACTTTTCCATCCCAAAAAAGGAACTAGAAATATCGCTGTGTGGTTGTATGCTTCCGCCAACCAGTCAAGTTGCAGTTTACATCCATGTCTGTCCAGACTCATATTTGTGATGAAGACTTTGAAGGAATTTAATAAAAGGTATAATGTGTATTTTCCTTGTATGTGTTCACATGTTTGGCCAGTAAAGCTGATTCTGATGGAACACAAAGTTGTAGCCCTGACAGTAGACAATTCAGATATGGATGTTGCTGCAAAGAAGCTACAAATTCTAAAACGTGGATGCTTCACACACATCTACAACTCAGCAGAGGAGAAGATCTATACAATCTCCACATTTTCAAGGTGGACACCCAAGATTAGTGTCACCAATTCAGTATCCAACCAAATGTGAAATATGGTCACAATCTCCCCTTCTGTTCCTGAGTTATGGCGTTGAATAACGGCCAGAAAAGTGTTTTTGCAGAACATTATGATGCCACAGTGAAGTTGACTTTTGACCGTCTGGATATAAAATGTCATCACTTCATCATTTTATCCTATTAGACTTTTGTGTGAAACTTTGTCATAATTAGCGTAAGAATTCTTGAATTATGGCAAAAAACGTGTTTTGTGAGGTCACAGTGACCTTTGACCATCAAATTCTAATGAGTTCGTCCTTGAGTCCAAATGGATGTTTGTGCCAAATTTGAAGAAATTCTCTTGAGGTATTCCTGAGGTTTCCTGTCCACCAGAATGGGAAGGAGAGATGGACAACCCAAAAACATGATGCAGAGGCATAAAAGCTCCCCTCCACCTCCTCATGCAAGCTTTGTATGTAGTACTGGCACGTCTACACTGCTCTCTGCTGGACAACATTTAAATGCAATACACCTCTTCACTTTGTTCTCTGTGTTAATGTGGCATGGAAAATCCATGTCACAATGAAAAAAGGGTTTATTTATTACCATTTAATGTTAAAAGACAAAAGGCTAAATAATTGTCATTATCTTTGTTTGAATTATTTTCATACAGGCATTAAAAACATTAGCCATTAGATCATTACTACTAGTAGGACAAAAATAGGATAAAAATTCCTCTTGCTTGCTACAGTTGGATGTTTGAGCTTCACTGTGCAGAATCATTTATGTGCAGAGTTTGACATTAGAAGGATGTTTTCACATTCATCTGCTGAAAGTAGAAAGTTTCTCTGTGCTCATTGAAAATCTGATTTTAAGGGGTGGACCTATGAGCAGGATTTGTGACATCACAAATAGTTTGGAAGACAATCGTGTTCCAATAGTCAGCTTACACAAGTGTGATGTGGAAAATTGAAGCCTCCAGTGCACATATACTCAGAATGGACTTTACAGTGAACAAGGAAAGAGCAATATTTTCATATCCATAGATTCTGGATTTTTAATGAGGTAGTAGGGGTAGATGCCATTTGGAGGATTTTAACAAGGTAATTATACTTTTTTTGTGGAAGTTCCATATCAGACACATTATTGTTCCAAGTAGAGTATTTTTATATGTCTTAAGACATGTCTGGAGAGGATCTTCAAGTTTGTCTACAGGGTGATACATGGTAAGGTAATGTTGCTACTCTAGATCAAGAGTTTACCCTCTGTATGGTGACTATTTTAGGAAATCTCAGGCTCAGATGTAAAATCCTGTTCGTTCATGTGTATCTCGTGTGGTTAAAGTTCAGTGCGAATGTTCATGTTGATGACATGAAAGGATATGCTCCTCGATTTGTGCTGCAAGGTGCTCGCAGTTGACTCCAATGGTTTTGTGATCATCTGCAACACACACACAGATATTCTCTTGTTCAGCTTGATATATATTAATGAACTTCCATCAAAATCCAGATGAACCACACCATAATGAAACCGACTGGCTTTGGGGAAATAGGCTTATCCGCTTTCCTGCTGAGAGGTGAGAAAATTGATTCCTCTCTCATGTTTGTCTGGTAGTCAGTTAGCTTAGTTCAGCATAAAGACTGGAGAAACAGAGAAACAGACAGACATGAGAGTGGTATTGAGCTTCTCATCTAACTAGGAAAGAGAACAAATAAGCATATTTCCCAAAACTATTCCTCTAACATGCATTTGTGAATAAAGACACAATCACACGCAGTGAGTTAATTGATACTGATAAAATCATCCAGCCAAATTTATCCACCTCTTTCGTGTCAATACCCAACAAGATTGTGGACATTCATTCTTAATTTAAATGAGAATTTATGATAATCGGTGTGAAAGATGCTAAAAGAAAGAGCCTTAGTAGCTTCAATCCAAAAATATCCGCAGCAGCTTTTCAAAACAATTCTGTTCAAACATTACATCTGATATAAAACCTTTGTGTAAAAATTGCTGTTAAATGTCCTATTTTCTTTCATTCATTTACTGGAGAATCATTGTGATTGTGTTAATAAAAACGTCAAATCTCACCGTCAGTCTGCAGCGCGGCCACCAGCAGCTCTCGACACTTGTTCCGGACACTGTCGGAGGTGACAGGGGCAGGGGGGAAGGAGGTGACCATAAGAGGGAGGGTGGGCGTGGTGGGTGAGGTGGGTGAGGTGGGTGTGGTGGGCGAGGTTGGGGTGGTAGGGGGATCCCCAGACTTCTTACTGCTGAGGAAGACAAATGATGAAGAGAAACGAGTTGTGAGGTTTGAAGTGCTTCAAAAACATGATATGAATCTGGTTAAAGGAAAATACCATTTTAGATTATTTTCCACTGTTACTAAAGATACTGTGATACGGAAAATTAACTTTTACTTCATGTGTATTAGTCAGTATTTAATGGTAACCTCATCTTGCAAAAGTGGGTGTAAAGAAAAGTGACATCATTACTGTGCAACAGACCTTTTCTCGCTGCTGCAAGAGTCCTTGGAGGTGGACGATGACCTCACGGGAGAGCCCTCCTTTTTCTTCTTTTCCTTTTCCTCTGATTTACCATCTGAACCATCTGTGGGACGAGACACAAAACAACAAACACACACAAATGTATATATACACACACATTATATATATATACATATATATATATATATATATATATTAGCACTAAATGTACAGAGAACATTATTCAGTAGACACAAAGCATTTCTTACATTTGTAGACAAACTTGTGGAAGATTTTGGGATCTGATATAATACTGATATTTACAAAGAAAAAGTATCCAGATGATACTGTCACATTATCTAAAATCACTTAATCGCATTCAGCGTTAAGAGACAAATATTGATGATGATGATAAGCTCTGAAGACTTATTTCTTCCTTTTAATTTTTTTTTCTCAATTTGCATTACATGTTGAATCAATAGATCAATTTAATATGCATAATTTTTGTTCTCAATTATTTCATACTAATCCATACGATCCAGCATGCAGTTTCACTTGTATCAAGCACATCATGTTATTGAGTCATGAAAGTGCTGGAATGATAAGCCGATTTATTGACAGAAGATAAGTCAACAACAATTTTGGCAACTGATTAATTTTTAACTTGTCATCTATGAAGCAACAATTCCAAACATTCTCTTATTACACATAACCAGCATAACCTTAACCAGACAAAATGTCTTCAATCTAAAAGTCTAAAATTGGTCCTTACAAAGATAAAAGTACAATATATACACATACACACCCAGCAGTTTCTTCCAGGACTTGATGAGAGCTTTGGCCAGAGTCTGAACTTCATCATCTGAGCTCTGTTTCCTCACAGCGTTCACCGACATTCCAACTCTGGTGGACTGGGGAGGGACAGAGAGTGAAATGACGTACCTTCTTTATGAGAAACCATGGTAACGTACCTGAACTCTTACACATTACGTAGTATTAGTAGTTATATATCACTCTTAATCCTGTTTAAATGTTCCCATGTACTGAAGAAGCACTATCATCATGTTGGGAAAATAAAAGTTGTATAATTCCTTTACATCTATGTATATCCTGTTTTCATACCAGGTGTAAACAGACATCTTGAAGTCAGAATTTAGAGTCTCTGGTCTTAAGCACAAGCAGAAACACTCAGGTGGTTGCCACACCAGTGATATAAACTATACAGAGTGGTGCGTGCATCTGCATGCCCTGTGCAGAGAAATCCTACTTTAACTGACATGTAGACACACGAATACACAAACATGGGATATAAAAGATGAAGCAGAAACAAAGCTTAGTCTGCACAGTATCTTAACCTGGACATGGGCTTGTATCTGGTATATTGTTTGCATGGAAACACTGACAACATATTGGATGTTGGCTCAAACATTTGAAGATGACAACTACAGATGTTTGTGTGGTTTAGAAGCTTCTTAAATATTAATAAATGTTTTGCATCAAAAGAAAAACATCTTAATGACCATGCAGAGGCTTGTTATGCTCTAGGCTTCCTGTATATTCGTGCATTACTCTAACAGACTGAGAAGTATAAGTGCTGACAGCAGCAGCAGGGTGGAGTTATCAACCTGCAGAGTCTCCAGAGACATTTTGATGTTCTTCAACTCCCTCAGCAGGTCAAGAGCGCCGTCCTGTAAAAACAAAGACAGACAAAACATTCACATTATCTTCTTATCGAGGAAATGTGAGGTCACCTGGAGGATGACTCCTGAATGTGCTTTTAATCTTATTAGGCATGGAAGCTGCAGGGCTCTAGGGATGGCAATGTTGGTCTGTTGGTAGGTCTATCACTTTGGTTCAGACAGACTATTTCAACAACTGTTGGATGGACTGTCATGAAATTGTGTATGGACATGCATGGTCCCCAAAGGATAAATCTCCCTAACTTCTGTGATCCCAACTTTTCCTCTAGTGCCCCCATGGTTGACATTTTTGGCGTGTACAGAAAAGCCTTGACAACTATTGGATGGACTAACATGTACTTTGGTACACACTTTCATGGTACCCAGAGGGTGAATCCTAATTACTTTGGTGATGGTGAATACTTTGTTTCATGACCAAATACCTGCATGACTAATGACATTCCCAACATCCTCAGCTGTACTTTGTGTTCAGTGATACTTATTAAATGGTAGCATGCTAACATGCAAAACTAAGATGGCGAACATAGTAAACATTATCCTTGCTTAGCATCAGCATGTTAGAATTGTCATTGTGAGCATGTTAGCATTTTGACATTAGCATTAATCTCGAAGCACCAGTGTGCCTATAAGTACAGCCTCACAGAGCCACTAACGTTGCTGTAGACTTGTTGAAGTCTTTTTTCAATAACAAGTTTCGGATTTGTTCTTACTTAATGGACAAGGTGACAGATTTGTTTTAATGGACATCATTTATTCATTCATTCAATCAAACCTTTATTTAAGCCTCAAAAGTCATTGAGGTTTCCCTCGTTTGCAATGATGTCAAGATTCAGAGTTAAAAAGAAAATATGCAGAATTAAACATATCAAAAGAGGAAAATACTCAGTGAAAACAATTGCACACTGAGGTGAAGTGGTTTGAAATTAGATATCAATTATCAGATGCAGAGACTTCATCTTCAGTTGAACTGGCTTTATTGCAGATACCACCACTGCAACATCACAACATGACCAGCGTGGGGGTACAGCCTCTTCTGGCTAAGCCATATACACACTAGCGATGTGCAGAGAGCCCAGTATTTGTATTTGTATCGATATTTGTTGAGGCAGCAAAATTATTTGTATTGGAATAAAATTGGAAAGGGCTTAAAAATCCTGTTTTTGTTTTTATTACGCTTTTAATTTTAGAAAATTAAAGTGTTACAATAAGTGTTCGTGAATAAACTACCTTACGAAGGAGGTCCCCACACCAGGTCTCGAACTGGAGTCTCCCAGATCAAAGACGACTGCGCTGACTACTGAGCTAAAACTTTACTCATTGCCTAATTGCAGACAGACCTCTACCTATTTATACACCCATAACACAGAGACAGCACACCATGTAACATGTAGAAGAACTTCAAAGGTGATTCTTGTTTTGCACCTTTCATTTATTGCCTATTTTTACAACCTAACTTTGTGAAGAAGGGGAACAACGGGTTATGGAGAGTCTCTTGGGACTTACCCCTGATAGATGTAACAGTGGAGCAGAGGAGAGAGACTGAGATAACGATGTAATCGACCTGCAAACTGGTATTTGACATGGGTTTTTTTTCTTCCCAAAAACAAATAATATTTAAAATATTTGTATGAAACAAATATTCATATAAAACTCACTATTTGTGCTTTGCCAAATAATGTATTTGTATTCGGGGCACACCCCTAATACACACTGCACATGACTCTACATAATCCAACTATGCAAATAGCACTAGAGCCCTATTGGTCCTGGATCCTAAGAACATACAACAGCCACTTCATGACAGTTAGCAAGAGTGTCAATCTTGAGGATGTGTTGAAATTAATTCAATTTGTTTGGTTCACATAAAGTAGATTTTCCAAGTTCAGATTAAACCCATGGGACATGAAGCATAAGAGAGTTAGTAGAGAGAGTTTAGTAGGGTACTATGGTCCAATCCAGCATAGATGTTATATAGAATGGTAAATGTCCAATAAGGGCTTTATGGATGACAAGATACAAGTGTTTATCACGCCTCTGTGCCAGAGAGGACCAACCAACTTTGTTATACAGAATGCAGTGGTGAGTGTCATAGGAATCTCCAGTAATGACTATGAAGGTAGAAAGATAAACTGAATCTAGAGGCTTGAGAGTGGAAGCAGCAGCATGTCTATAGATTTTACCACTGTACTGTAATCTAAGATTGATAGAAAGACTGCCTCAACTATACTCTTTCTGCAAATCAAAGGGAAACTGGATCTGTTTTTATAGTCAAGAAGGCATTTTTTTATTGCCTGAAACGTTACCAAGAATGAAGGGGCCAAAAGAAATTAATGAGTGCAGCTCTCTCTGGTTGGAGCTCTTGCTAACTGTTGTACGGGAGATTCTCGCTTCCTGATCAGCTTTTAATTTGTCCCCGAGGACAAAAACATGTCCATATGTGAAACCAGGAATTTTATTTGAGCAATTTAAACAAATCCAACAGCAGCAGAAGTAGATGGAATAGGATGCTCTCTGCAGCAGCTGGAGAAGCTTTATATTAAATGAAAAAAATCCTTCATAATGCCACTTTAATGAAGCCATGCACTGTTAAAAATAAAGAGTACAAGAGTCCGAGAGACATAACAAAAGGACAGGAAGGACAGGAATAAGACTAGGTCAAAACCTAGAATATGGCTGGACCGTTTATGGTCATTTGTTACAGGGATAGTCAGTGGTGGTGTCTATAATGTGAATTACTCAATATTAAATCTTCAATGTTGCAATTTTCTGTAGTGGTCCAAGTAATATTTGTTGTTAAAGTGTACTGAAGTAGCATATTGCATGACATGGTTACGTCTGAGTCAAAAACCCCCCAAAAAACAGTATAAATGCAGTTGCCAGAACATTACTTTCCACTCATATCAAGGGATGTTTGATTTGAAAGAGAACTTATTTTAATTCTAATTATAAAACTATTTTAATGATCTGTTAACTCCCCATGCATTTCACTCCGCGGATGTCTCATTTTTCACTCTGTATTGAGAGTTTTGCCAGAATGATGGTTATTTATGGTGCTTTAACTCTGCGCTCTCCCTCATGCCTCTATGCAACTTTTTTCTGCTTCTTTCCCGGTCGATGATTATGGAGGCTGCGTTGAAAATAGTAAATGAAAGTTTTGACAGCATTTTGCAAATTCAGGAGGCTTATTTCCACCCAGTTACTACAGTTACAGTCGAATCAAGCACACCTACAGTGCAGCCGCCCCACACTAAACTGATATAACAGCTACATGAGTCGCATGTTTTACCTGCAAGACTTGTGTTTTAATGTTTTTTTGAAAACATCAGAGAAATAAAAAGCTTGCATCCTGTCATAAGTTCAATTATAAAATCCAAATCCAGTGTTTCTCCTCCTTCAGCTAACAGCGCCGTCAGCTGAAGAGTCGATCACACTGGACGGTAGAGGAGGAGACCGTAGAGATGCTGGTCCGCGTCTGTTTCAACAGGAGTTTAGCCATAGATATATATCTTAAAGTTAAAATTTTGCACTTTAAATAAATGAATACATTTTACATATATCTATGAGTTTAGCCGACTTCGCTGCATGTAACACTGGAGCTGAGAGCATCAGAGCTCGGAGAAGGAACCACAGAAAGAGCAACGGCCAATGGGGAAACTCCAACACTTGGTGGCCGACCAATGGTGTAACTTCATCACTCACTCAGGCCCTCGCTCACTCACGGACAATCGTGGTTATAGGGCTGGTCCGTGGCCGGTCAAGCCAAAAAGGGAAAGGAAGACAAATGAAGTCCAACATGCAAAAAAAGGTTGTGTTCCAGTGTTGCCATATAAGCAACACAGAGACAAGAAGACATGCATAGATATAAAGACTAAAAGACGAATGGAGACAAGGAAAGACAGCAGAAAGTAGATCTGGTCCAATGAGTGAGAGGTGAAACAGAAGAGGGAGGAAGAGAAGTGTGGACAGACAGAAATAAAAGCAGTAGAGGAGTGGAGGGTGTTAAAGGAGAGAGGAGAATAACAAACTGTGTTGTATTATTGATGTATCTGTTCCAAAATTCCACTGCGATTTTTAAAACAAATCAAGTCAAATCATTTCCACATATCTCTGTGCAAACTGTTGCTGAGAGACCATTGTTTCAAATGAAATAATGTTTCAATTCCTCCAAAGTGACAGCGAAAAACTCTCCCGGCCAAATGCACAAAATTTTGTGGGTTCAAGACTAAAACATTCATGTGTAATGACTGAGATTTATGTACAAGCCTTATTTCTAGCCATAAAAGGATACAGAGTCGTAATTAACTGTTCACACGTCAACACTTTCTTTTGAACCGGTAATGAAAAAGACAAGGAAAGTGCAATTCACAGTCCATCGCATTGGCTAGATCCTATAACAGGAAACAGAGGTGTGGAGATTTTAGTACCCACAGTGTCATTAATTCATCATACATGCAACTATACAGCATCATCAGCAGCATACAGTATATCTTCAAACCTTACATGATGATTTAGTTTATAGTATTTATATTCAAATATAGTTAATAAAGTTGAACCTTTTACTTTTAAAAACATTTAATGAAAAATGTTGAAAAGCTGAAAGGTGTTTTGTCCTTCTTATGGCTATAGAAGAGCATTAAAGAGCAAGTTCACCCAAATCACATTTTTTCACTCACCCCCAGTGGTATCTAGACATGCACTTAACAACAACAGAAGTAAGGTAGCCTGTCACTTTTTATTAACCACACAACTCACTGTCGAAAGTTTCCACTGGGTCTACATCTGCGGTAGGAAATGGTTAAAGTGACAGGCTGCTTTTAGCCTCCTTTTGCTTGTTGTTTTGGTTTTGCCTGCATATGGAATATATGGCTGAGTCTAAAGGCCAGAGCTGTTATTGAGTCTTTTGGTCCAAGTCTGAGTCATGTCTAAAGTCGTTAAAGGGCAAGTCCAAGACAAGTCTGAAGTCTTGCAGGACTAAAAATCAAGTCTTTCGGTCTATCAAGGCTTAGTGTGTAAATTAAAATAGCACAACAGCCTGAATAAAACCAATTCTTATTTTTTTTAATGGGAATAATGTAGAGTTTTCATCTCAACACATCCCTGCTAAAATGATCACACAGCATAGTGTACTTAAAACTGATTTACTTTAAACTTATGAAGAAAAAGTTGTTGACTGAACTTAATTTTATTTTTTTGTTTGTTTTTTAGTTCAATTGACTCACCATGTTTAACATTAAACCTAGTTCAGTTCAATTTTAAGGCAGTTCTCACTCACATATGTTTTACAGTGTAATGCAGAGGGCTGCCTGTGATGATAGCAGTGCTGAATGCGTGCAACTGAACCAATGACACAACACATGGCTTTAATTTTAAATGTCAGACGGCTAAAGATTATAGAAGAATTTAGATTAACATCAGACTCTGACTCGGATGATTTGTTATTAATATTGATATTATGAAGATCAGTTCATACAGATGGGCACACAGGCTATGCCATAAAGGACAAAAAAAAAAGTTATAAGAATAAATCTGATGTTCTGAAAGGCTAATTGTAACTAGAGTCCACACACAGACATACTGTGCTGTATTCAACTTAAAAGGACCAGTGAGTAAGATTTAATGGCATCTAGCAATGAGGTTGCACATCCCCCCCCTCAACTTGTGAAATACGCAAAAGGCCCTCTCTTGAGTCAGTGTTTTGGTTTGTCTGTTCTGTTCTGTAGAAACATGGCGGGGCAACAAGGCGAGCTCCGTGGAAGAGGGAAAGAGGACCTGCTGCCTATGTAGATATAAAGGGCTCATTCTAAAGTAACAACAATTCTTATTTTCAGGTGATTATACACTAATTAAAACATACTTATTATACTTATTATATTATATTCCATTTTTGCCAAGTACTTCCCAGCAGATTGCACTAAATAGTTTTAATAGTTAGATTGGCTCTGAAGTGCAGCGTCCTGGCTGTGTTTATCAGACACATGAACCATTACACATAGGTGACAGGTATGTTACAGTCATTTTACGTCTTTTCAGCAGCTAAGCTGTAGCAGCTTACACAAAGTATTTTTTAGATATTTATTTTTAATCAAAAATTCCTCCCCCAGTAGGCGGCCGCACACTTTGTCTTCTTGTTTAAAACAGGGTTGGTGGCATGAAAAATCTGTTATTTACATAGTCTAATTAGTGCAATAGACAAGTGAAAACACATTAATAATACTATATTAAATATTTTACAAAAAAGAAAAGGACATTTTTCAATATTCATTGGTCACAAAGTCAAGTCTCCTCAGCTTTTTACCTTCATGTCTCAAGTCAAGTCGAGTCTTTAGGCTTTCAAGTCAAAAGTAAGTCGCAAGTCCTCATTTTCCAGTCAAAGTCTCAAGCCTCAGTTCTTCTAAAGGCTCTCATCAACCTAAACCAAAACCCAAAAAACAGAACTTTCAAGAAAACCCTTAGAGCGTACTCTACCTGTGCCACACCAAATGACACACAAACAAAGTAGCAGCTAGCCGGTGAAGAAGTGGAACATCTGGTAGCTAAAAAGATTTTTCTCAAGAGTTGATGAAAACCAAATCAGAGTTAAAAAGGAGAGGTAATATCAGGAATTGTATTCATCAGATGGACACAAACATCATTCCAGTGGTAAGACAATGTGGCTCTGTGTCTGCTGGGTGTGTAAACTGGACATTTTTTTGCTACCTACAGGCAAACTCATAGTTTTCATGTCCATTGCACAAACAATTTTCTTTGTTCGACTTTTTCTTTTTGTTCTGCCAAATACAACAAACAAAGGAGCTCTTCCTCTCGCTGTCCTGAGGTCGCTACCTTGATTTCTACTGTGGAATGCATCTGCATGGACAGACCCTTGATTGTAGTATGTAAAAGAAGAAGCACATGCGTGCCTGGATGTCCACACGTCAGTCCACAGCCGTCCGCGTAATGGACACAGAAACCATGAACTGGCATAAGCACTTGATAAGATTATTTTTTAGGGCTTTTTTGCTGTTTGTCTTTCTGCCCCTAGTGGTCAAAATAGCTGAATGCAGATTTATATAAAACAGGTAGCTTACGTCACCAAATACAGATTGTTAAAAGAGGATAGAACTGAAATCCTCTGAGATCGCACTCAGATGAACCGGAGTTCATACGAAATTTTGCAATCATGAATGCTGATGTGACTTGAAAATGTTTTTAAAATATATTCACCATTTGAAAGCCGCTCCTTTTCTAATGATTGTGGGGAAAAATGCTTTTTGTGCCTGTGTGCGTCACGTGATGCTCTTGGAAGTCGCGATATTGAGTGTGACCGCTACACCTCAAAGCCCAGCGCTGTCCCTGGAGGCTTGCTTCAGTCTTCCATATGTGTTAAGGCACAGTACAAAGTCAAATATTATGTTTTGGATCACAGCTGTACTGATTAAAATAAAAGCTATCTGCTCTGTCAGACGCGCAGTAGATTAAAATGTCTGAAAAACACAGCAGAAACGCGTCCTGTGTAGACAAGCTGTTAGTTTGTCATGGCTTCAGGTGTGTGTGAGGATGGTTCAAATGGGATTTTACGTTCATATATCATCAGCTTTAATTTAGTTTTAACTGGTTCAGTTCAGCTTTTGTTTTTTCAGTGGTTTTGTCTGTTTGCAGTACAGCATTCAGAAATGTTTTGTGTCCATAACATCTTTAAAGTTGATGTGTTGACAGCTAATCATAAATCAACCGTTTATGATTCAGTCAAATAAGAAAAAAAAACAAACATTAAAACTGAAATTAAATCATAATTAAATTTTCCTTCAGCTCAGTTTGGAGCAGAATTGGTTTAGTTTTCATTTTTATATCTGGAGTTTGTTTTTCTTTTCTTTCTTTCATTCTTTCTTTTTTTTTATTTTTTTTTTTTACTATGTATAAATACAATTGTATTGTATAAATACAATTGTTAAATGTTGACCAGTTTTTTAAGTGTCACTGTAAAAACTTCACATTGCACATAATTATTTAATTGTACATGGATGAAGATCAACAAGTGTTTCAGCTAATGAAGGGAACTGTCCAAAAGGTTTCTCTTGTTATTGGACATATTTTTTAAAAGTTTCAACATGTTCTTTAATCATGTATATATTGCTTGATCTTTGGTCTCCATTATCATAGTAAAACTATATTTAACAATCCTGGACATACTTTAAAAATGTATTAAATAGCTAAAACTCCACTAACCATATTTTAATGTGTGACAACTATATTTTGTGATATTTTGTGCATTTTAGCTTCAGTCTAAATATAACCACCATAAAAATTTAATAACCTCTGGAGTAACACTTAATAAACTGAGTTTATAGTTGACAAGATAATTGATTCAAGGTGCGAGTGATTTAATTGGCGGCTTTTGGACCAATCGCTGCTCTGATTTATACTAAAACTATTTCCAAAAATCTTCTAAATCATCAGCTGCGGTCTTGTTATGTATCAGATTATCTGCAGATATCCAGAAATCCTCCACAGAGCGGTGAGCAGCAGAGTTAAACACACTCGCCGTGTTTTCCAGAATTTTCCCTCTCTCAGCAGTTAAAGGTAAAGCTCATCACCTGATCGCGTGTTTTTGTGCGGATGCAGCAACTGTGTGTGTGTGTTTTTTTTTTTTTTTTTTTGGACTCACCGTGTTCTTCTTGTGCACCATTTTATCCAGTTTTTTGGCGATGCGCTCCACTTCCTGGTTTTTAGCCATTTTGAGCGGATTTTCTCTCCGTCAGATCTCCTCCTCTGCTGCGGAGAAAACCTCCATTGATGTGCGTGAAAAACTGTCCCCGTGTCTCTCTCTCTCTCTTCCCTTCTCTTTACGCAGTCTGTCTCCTTCTCTCCCAGCTGCTGCCTCCCTCTCGTTTGTTGTTGTGTGGCACTGTGGGACGCTGGGAGTTGTAGTTTTCTTTTTTTCTTTTTTTTTGGTTCTGTCCAAATTCAGCCTGGAGCAACTTATCCAAACTTTTTAAGAGGACTCAGAGAGTTTTTTTCTCTCCCACTTCCAACCATTTGAATATCCTCCACAGCTGGACATGTGTGGAATAAATTTCTGATAGGAGTCAAAAAGCATTAAACTTAATAATTTTGAAGTCTGTTTTTTAATGTTTATCATACTGGGGGCTCGAACATCCTTGTCTCCACATCTTTAAAACATGCTTCGGCTTGTTAGGGTTTTGAGAAAGAACAGTATTTTACTGGTAGCTGCTGGTGATTTTCCATCTCAGAAACAAACTGAAAGCCAATGAATCAAAACAGCTGAGCTGCTTGCGATGAAAAGCTCAAGCTGGGATCCAGATTTCTGTTCCCGTGTCACTCAGCGGGTTTGTCTACTCCTGTAAAACCTGATTAAAATCTTGTGAGGACTTCATGTGTCTACAAAGGTTAACGACAATCAAAGAAAAAGTCCCAAATCCTGCAAAACTGATCTCCTTTATGTATTATTTTATCATTTCACTCTGCAATGTGCACTTTATATGAACATACACATCTTTTCTTTCAGTTTTTGATGCACTTGTTTTATGTTTTGTCTTGTGCCTTGTTAGTTTCATACTACTTGGATATACAAATGAACCTTTCTAACTTTAACTTCATCCATTTATCCACATCTGGCCCACACTGACAAGCTTTATCTCTTTGCATAACCAAGACACACACAAAACAGCCCTATTGTTCTATATTAGCAGTAATGGAGGACTCAGACTTTTAGAGACAACATAGACCTACAGTACATCAGTGTGATGCCAGAGAGAAATTTAAGCAATAATTTAAAGATTTTTTTTTTTTTTACACCTCTTGTCGGGAAACGAACACAAGCCAGTTCTTCAGAAATGACTTCACTGACTGGAAACGTTTTGTTAACTTATTGTAAAGTCCATTTCTCCTGGAGGAAGATGTCATTTAGATTCATTATGAAAGACCTTTTTTCATCAACTAAATTAACAGCCTGCTTGTACTCACTGTGTCCTCCCTCTAGATGTCAGTGTTGTTACATTAGTATATGTTAAGTACTGAAGGAGGTTTCTCTGTGTGTGTGTGTGTATTTCAGTTTCAGTACAGGCTGAATGTATAAAGGGTCTTTATTAGGTGTGTAATGAGTACCATATATCCTAAATAAACACACATGCCAGGCTTCTTGAACTTTTCTGCCCTGTGACTCTTTAATGGTCCCCATCAAGCATTTGAATAAAAATACATCATAACAAATATTAATGCAGCATGTCAGTCATGGAAATCTCCCACAACCTCCACATTTTAAGTCCCTACTCTAGGCTGATAATTTCTGACATGTGGTGATTATTACGATACATGAAGCACACCAGAGGACAGTTATTCTACTAAAACATTCACTGGTTTGAAGCTTTGCTGGTGTGTTATTGTAATCAACAACAACTTTGTGAAACCAGGATTCCTTTAATTTCAAAACAGGTTCTTATTTGAACAGTTCTGCCCATCATTCATATCAGTAATGAGAACATTTTACTTATCAAGGGCATTTCAACAGATCTGAGAACGAGTGATGTCTCTACAATGTAATCTAACAGGATGAGGAAACAAGTGGCCAGATTATATTACGTAAAATTAGATTGTATTTTCCAATCTTTCACTATGTGTTGATGCAGATTATCATGACATGGTAATCCGTCAATAGAGCTAAAATCTAAATTGCCTGTGTAATGCAATGAAAAATACTGACGTCAAAGATTATTTCCAGGTACCCCATGAGCAGTAATCAGACTTGGCGAGAAAATATCTGACTCATATCCTTAACTCTGAATTCCAGCTTCTAACCCCTGCAGTAAGGCGAAGAAGTCATCAGTGTGAGTCAAACTGTGGGCTTTTATTTTCCTTTAAGTTTCCCTCAACTCAAAAATGTGTTTTTCCTTCCTTTTACTTAAGTTGGATTTTTGACCTTCTCTGTGCAGAGTGATGTATGTGCAGAGTTGGTTTTCACATCCATCTGCTGAAAGTGGAAAGTTTCTCTGTGCTCACCTTAAATCTCAGTTTAAGGTGTGTACTTACAAGCATGATTTGTGACATCACAACTAGTTTGGTGCCAATCATAGTCCACGAGTGTGATGTGGAAACTTGAAATCACCAGTGCACATACACTGAGAATGGACTTTTCAGAGCAGTTAAACTTTTGACCTGAAATATATTTGTATATTAATATATTCTGGATTTTTTTTTAATGAGGGAGAAGGGGTAGATGTTATTTTAAGGATTTTAATAAGATGATTTAATTTTTTTGTGGAAAAACAATATTAGACACAAGTTACTGTTCAAGTGGAGCATTTAGTCAAGTCAAGTACATAATACTAAATAGCAAAAGCCATAAAACAACCCAGTAAAACACAAGGACCAGTCTAACAGACAAAAAGACAAAGAAAGGTAACTCTCATATAGAGTTAAAAGCCAAGAAATTAAGATGTGTTTTAAGACGGGATTTAGAAACAGGCAGTGTAGGGGCCAGCCTAACATGTAGAGGCAGCTCGTTCCAGAGTTTGGGGGCTACGACTGCAAAGGCACAATCTGCGCTGTACTTCAATCTGCAAGCAACTGGTCAGCAGACCCAAATGACCTTGTGGTTGTAAAAGGTCAGAGAAATAGGTTGGAGCCCATTTAATGATCAGTAGGCAAACAATAAAATCTTAAAATCAATCCTAAAACATACAGGGAGCCAGTGAAGGGAGGCCAATACAGAGTAAATATGCTCTTGTTTGCCTGTTAAAAGATGAGCTGCAGTTTTCTGGACCAGTTGTAAGCGTGAGAGAGAGGCCTGGCTGACACCAACATAAAGGGCATTACAGTAGTCAAGTTGGGATGAGATAAAAGCATGTATAACTATTTTCCAAATCATTGAAGATTTGATCACTGAGTTTATCATTTTGTCCAAGTTAAAATCACTGTCCATTATCACACCCAGATTTTTTACAGTGGGTTTTACACATGGTTCCAGGGAACACAGGTCCATATGAGGCGCATCATAGGCACCACTGGGTCCAAAAATTAGGACTTTATTCTCATTAAAGTTTAAAGAAAAAACAAGTCCATCCGAGCTTTGATGTCCTTGAGACAATGGTCAACAATGGTTTTAAAGAGTTTTTCATTTTTCTGTTTCAAAGGCAGGTAAATTTGAGTGTCATCTGTATAACAGTGGAACCAGGCGCCATATTTTCTAAGAATGGACCTTAAGGGGAGCATGTGAAGGGAAAATAGGACTGGCCCAAGAATAGAACCCTGAGGGACTCCACAAGGGAGAGGTGCTGGGGAGGATACAGAGTCGACAGGGCTGACAGAAAAACTTCTGTCTGACAAGTAAGACCTGAACCACCCCAGAGCAGTACCTTTAGTGCCAACACAATGCTCCAGGTGAGAGGTAAGGATATCATGGTGTGCTATGTTTAACAGAAGTGTGAGATCTAAAAGCATAAGTCAGCAGCTAATAAAAATTGTTAAAAAAAAAAACTTAAAAGTGCAGGTTCACTTCTGTGAAGGGCTTCAAAACCAGACTGGAATACCTCAAGAATGCCATGCATGTCTAAAAAAGTCTGTAATTATTCTGTAAGAAACGGGAGTTTGGGAACTCTAAAATTTGAGAGGATTGAAGTGTCCAGATTGGATTTTTTGATCAATGGCTGCACTACTGCCTGCTTAAAATATGCTGGTGCAACATCTGAAGAGAGACTGCTGTTCATAATTGTTTGGATGTTTGGTCCAATAGTCTCACAAATCTCTTTAAAAAAAAGTGACAGGGAACAACATCTGTGAGACAAACTGAAGGTCTCATGTGATCAATAATTTCCTTTAGAAGACAAATACATACAGTCTGCTGCTTTAAAAACAGCAGAGCAAGTGACAGTGATGGATGGGTCATAAGAAGGGGGTGAGATGTGTGCACTAATGATCGTAATCTTGTCATCAGAGAAGTAGAGGAATTTTCCTCCGCTTTCTGAGGAAACATCAAGACAAGCAGACTGGAGGGGTATTAAGAATAGCGTTAATGGTACTAAAAAGACAATGAGGTTTGTCACAATTGTTTGAAATAATATCAGAAAAATATTTTGTCTTTTCAGCTTTGACAATTTTCGGATATTTTCACCAGCTGTCTTTTAAAATGTCAAAAGACACCTGCAACTTGTCTTTTTTTCCACTTGCGTTCAGCTCTCCTGCATTCTCATCTGACAGCATGAGTAGTGTCATGCAACCATGCTTCAGATTTAGGTTTGGAAACGCATGATTTTAAATGGAGCGACAGTATCCAGGAAGTTTTGGCAAGTGGAATAAAATAGTGAGGTTAACTCCTCAGTATTAAAACAAAGGAGGGACCCTGAGTGAATCTCAACAACATTTTTTAAAAGCAGCAGAGAACTGTAGCGATATGACACAGGAGAGAGATCTCAAAGAAAACAGGCATATGATCAGAGAAAACTGCATCGCATACTTCAATGTTTAAAACAGGTGGACCACATGATAAAACTAGATAGAAAAGATCTACTGTGTGCCCATGATCTTGTGTAGAAACCTGTCACAGATTGTACAAGATTGAAACTGTCAATAAGATTTAAAACATTCTCAGTGGGACAGGAGAAATGAATATTAGAACCTGTCATATTTTGGCATAATTCCAGCCAAGAAATCAGAAAAGTCATTGATAAAGTCCTTGTCATATTTAGGTGGTCAGTATATCACAGCGCGCATTACCAACATATTCAGTTCAAAGCTGGAGTAAAAGCCCGATGACAGTTGCCTACAGTTAAAACTTTTCTTAAAACAGCCGCTTCTCCTCCTCTTCCTCCAGTAATTCTCAAGGAATTTAATCTACTTAACACAAAAGTAATATGTTGTTGGCAAGACATGAACAATATGTCTTTTTATAGGGCTTTTTGTAATAAAATCTGTTCTACAATTCATTGAAGATCAAAGCAGAAACAATAAAGTATATCAGAATCAGAAATCGGTTTTTCATCATAACACACATTACTGAATTAAACCAGCAGTCTGGAAAATAGAACAATGCTACATTTTGAAAGGATATTTTCTCTGTTTTTGAGTATACTATGCCACCAGTGAGTTCAACTGGCACTTTATTAACAAGCTGGAACTGAGGAAGACGCATCTTTCAAACAGGGTTGCATAGTGGAGGGAGGTGCTGGTTCCAGAAATATTTTCCCCACTGTAAATTCCAATTTGAAAGTTTTATTTCAATGTTATCCTCAATGTTCCCCAACTTAAAGAACAAAGAGGTCTCCTGGGGAATTCAGTAATATTATAAGTTTACGTAATTTTTAATCATTTTTATTTCTGAGAAATCATGTTTTTTTTTTTCCCTGTCAGTCTGGCATGGCTCTATATACTCCCCTATCCATGAGCGTCTGTCAGTGTTGTTATGGTGAAGACAGTCAGAGGTGTGAATCAGAGCAGTAGAAAATTCACATTACTTTGTTGTTATAGTTTGGAAATCAAGTGAATTTATCCCACACTGACCCAGATGTTATACATGATGGTACACGCAATGGAAATGCATCTTGGGAGTTGTAGTTGACTTCTCTCCTTCAGTTTTTTTTTAAAATCTGTATTCTGACATTTAGGCCATACAAGCTAAATTGATACAAGCTTCAACAAAAGTGGATATTTTTCAAAGTTAGTGTTTTTATGCACCAAATTCCAGTTTTCTTAAACTGATATCACCTCAGAAAGGGATCTCTTCACAGTCAGTATGGACAGGAGGAATAATTACAGAAACCCTGACAGACTTTAAAAATATGACTCTTGTGGTAGATTATTCAGAATTTTTGGACTGTACTGTTTTGTACTTTCAACTTCTTCAAATTTTTTTTAAAATAAAGAAACCAGATATTTTCTAACACAGTTGAGAGTTTAACACCCATCGAAGCCTTGAAGTTCTTTAACTGTCAATCACCCGAAGTTGTCTACATGAAAATGAGATTGATTTTATTTCCGGATACCAGAACAGCAGAAATAAATCTTCACAGTTTGCTACTTTGTTGAGTCAAGAAAAAGGAAAACATATAAATATTTCAGATTTTTCCTGTAATCTAGACCAGATTACATTTTTAAACAATCTTCCCCTGCACTGCCTGCCAGCGTCAAGTCACTGAGTCTAGAGTAGTGGACCTCTCTCTCTCTCTCTCTCTCTCTCTCTCTCTCTCTCTCTCTAAATTTAAATCAGACTCTTCTGCATTCAAGACAAGTAAATAATTCTTGGAGAAACTTTTTTTTTTTTTTTTTTTTTGCCTCATGAATTCTTGCTGCTTGATGTTTGCAGCCAAAAAACCTCCTCCAGCTGAGGATCTGCAGAGCAGAACTGGCAGCGACATCAACAGCTGCTCGGTGAGATAGCTGCCAGTCTGAGAGAGAGAGAGAGAGATAGAGACACAGAGAGAGAGAGAGAGAGAGAGAGTGTGTGTGTGCGTGCTTGTGTGTGTTTACTACAGAGGACCCGGAGAGCTCGGAGGTATGCAGTGAGGGAGAAAGAGAGGCAGAGGAGGGAAGATCATTAAAGAAAGGAAACAAAAGTAGCGTCTTCTTCCTCCTCTTTTCTCTTTTTCCCCATTTTCCCTCTCATAACTCCCTCTGCTTTCCTTTTCCCCCCTTTTTCTTCCTCCTCTCATCTCCCCCTCCTCTTCCTCACTGTCATCTCTCCTCCACTTCTGTTTTTGCTGCTGCTTCCTTTTTCATTTGGTTCTTCTTTCTTTTCTTTTTTTTTTCTCCTCACCCTCTTTTTCTTCTCTTTCCCTCCCTTCATCTTCTCCTTTTTTCTCCTCACCTTTGTTTCTTCTTCTTTCCTCATTCTTCTTATTTATTCTTCTCTCTCCTGCTCCCATCTCTGATCCTTTCCTCTTGTCCTCTATTTTTTTCTTCTTCTCTTTTCATCTTCTATCTTATCTTCTCCTCTCCATCGTACTACTTTCTTCCTTTTCTTCTTCTCATCTCCCTCTTTCTTTATTCTCATCTCTCTTTCCTTTCCTTCTTTTCCCTACATGTCTTCTCTTTATTTTTCTCTTCTCCACCCTTGTCTCATCTGTTTTTCTTCTCTTCCCTTCCCTTCTCTTTCTTACTATCTTCTTTCCTCATCGCCCTTCTCTCTCCCTCCCTTCCTTGTCATCATTTCCTCTGGTCTCTCCTCCCTTCTTTTCTCCTCACCACCTCTCATCCCTTTTCTCATCTCCTCTTCTCACCCCTTATGTTCTTGTATCACCCCCTTTCCTCTTTTCTTCTTTTCCTCTTCTTCTCATCTAATTTTTCCTCCCATATTTTCCCCTTTCCTCCTCCTCTCACCTTGTTCTCCCCTATTTTCCTTCCCTTCAGCCATCCTCTTCTCTATCTTCTCTCTTTCGCTTATTTCTCGTCTCATTGCTTCCTCTCTTTTCCTTACATTCTTCTTTCTCTCCTCCTGTTTCCTCCTCACCACCGATCTGTTTTTCTCTCTTCACTCCTCCTGTCTCTGCTTACTTCTCCTCCTCTCACCTCCCTTCATCCCCTCTTCCTTTTTCTCTTTCCTCCTCTCTACTAGAGTCTCTTCATCACTTGTTTACTTTGCTCCTTTTTCATCCCTTTTTCTCTCATCTCCACATCTTCTTTCCTGTCATTTGTTTGTCCTCTTACCCTCTGTTCTCTCATAATTTCTTAATTTCTTCTTCCTCTCTTCTGTTGTCTTTTTCGTAGTCCGATTTTCTTCTTCCTCCTCTTATCTCCTTCACCTCCCCGCCCCCTTACCCTTCTCCTCTCATTACATCTCCCAGTTAATTACAAGTTAACACATTGGAATGAATAACAACAGGGCTTAATCCATCAACAAGGCATCAGTGAGGTGATGTGAGGTGGTGTATAATTTCACACTAATTTCCATGGAAAATAACTGATATAAAGCTTCCTGAAACTTTGAATAATCTTTGTTTATAAAGATTTTCCTGGAAACTACCACAGTCAGTTGTGAAACAAAAAAAAATCTGGTTCCTGTTCATTTTCGTCAATACTTAGTAACGACTTTTGATGTTTTAAGTTGTGTTTTAGGATCATATATTGAAAAAATATGATGTAGTGTATCAAGCCATGCTGAACATGTGTTTCCACTGTGACATCACTCAACCAAGCCAGATCATTGCTTTAAACTGACTGGTTCAACATATGTGCGCTTGTGGTGGTGACTAAAAAGAAAGTGGCACTTTTACAAGTTTCACTGTGTTTAGCTCTTAGTACATTTGCAGCTTTCTAATTGAATCTCTATGGTGTGAAGTTCACTCCTACTAGTAGTGAAATAAGTACTCAGATCCTTTACTTAAGTAAAAGTACCAATAAACAATTAAAAAAATACTCCATTAGAAGTAAAAGGCCTGCATTCAGACTCTTACATAAAGGAACCCTGTAGAGATTTTGACTTCTAGTAGCGCTACAGAGCAGTTTGTTTTTTTTTTACAAGTGGGTTCCTTTGTTTGCTTCATGCATGCGCAGGAGGACTTTCATGTACATGCACATTCTTGCCAATGACATAAAATAATTCAGATCTAAAGGTGGCAGTGATGTGCCAGGAAATGTAACAATGTGCCAGCAAAGGCAGGGAAGAAAAAGACTGCAAGCTAGTAAACATGGAGGTAAACAATTCAGTTTTCCACATGTTCAAAATATCTGCTTTGCAAATGTTTTTAAGAAGAAAGAAATGCATTCAACATTTTTGTTAGACCTCAAGTATACATGTAATGTAAGACTGAATGTAAACATAACTTTTGTTTGTTTACAAAAAAAGAAAAAAAAAGTCCACAGGGCACCTTTTAAGTAAAAGTATAGAAGTGTTGGCAGCAAAATTATAGTACCAAAAGTAAAAGTACTCTTTATGGAAAATGACCACATTCAGAGTGTTATAGTTATCATATATATTATTATATTATTGGGATATTAATACTGATTCATTGACGTGTTCATATAAGCAGCATTCTAATTTTAATTTAAATGACTTAAACTGATGTCTAGACAAATATATAACCGCATATTGTATTAACTGATTGTATGTTTTACGTATAAAATATTGATCTGAAAAGTAGCTAACATAACTATAGCTGCGAAAAAGATGTAGTTGAGTAAAAAGTACAGTATTTTCCTCCGAAATGTGGTAGAGTGGAAGTTTAACCAAAATTTTTCCTTTTATTTATTTATTTGTTTCTTTATAGGGGACAGTGCACATTAATTTACACTGACATTTTAACAATTTCAATGTAAATATGCCAGGGTTAGCTTGGCTGCTAATTTACACCCATAGTCCTGACTCAATTTAAAACTGACAAATAGATAAAATACTTTGTACAGAGCAGAATTATAGAAAAAATGGAACATGTTGTGAACATGTTTCACAACTCTTTGTCTTAACAATGTCAAACAAACAATACAATCAGATAATAAAATCCTACAAACATGTTATAATCAATCAATAAAGAACATCATTCCTGAACATATTGCTGGGTAGGTTTTAATCACATTTTAAGTTTGATTTTTAAATGGCTGTATGCAGCACAGATCCTTATTTCCATAGGTGGAGTATTCAAAGATTTACTGCTCTCACAGTAAAAGCTGATTGTCCCAATTTTGCTGCCTCTATATGGGACCATGCAGTCGCCTCTGCCAACTGTCCTTGTTTTCCTGTTTTTCTGAGTTTAACAGAGTGGCTTAAAGGAGGGAGTTCTGTCCCATGCAGAATCTTAAATATAAGACACATGTCCATAAAACTTTCCATACTTAAGTATAGTTCGTGAGTAAACATACTTAGTTACATTCCACTACTCACTCTTACTGCATATCCCTGTTTGTACTTCCATATAACAGATATCAGCCTCACTGTCTTCTCTTCTGCAGCTGTGGTGGAGCTTGAGTTGTGTCAAGCTGCTACTAATCAACACCAACGATTTCTGCTGCTGCCACTTCATGTTGACGGCTTTCCAACAGAAAACCTTTTGAATGCTTTTATTGTCTAGCAGCTATAGGATGTGCAATGTATACTGTATTTGTCTTTGAGATTATTGGAGCAAACCCAAACCCTAACCAAATGTTTCTTTATGCCTAAACTTAACTGAAACCTAAAAAGTTTTACTTTTGCAAAGGTGATGTTGTCTTGCCAATAGGATCAGAAAATGCTTGAGTCATTCTGGAGTACATGGATCAAGGACATGTTGGACAATCCAATGTATTCCAATGTAAACTTGACTCTACAAAAACATACCCTGACCTCCTATGAGTTCATCACAGGTTTGCTGCTTTGAAACCGTGAAGCATCGATTCATGTTGACTCTTAAAAAAAAAAAAACTTCTGGTCCAGATGGTGATAACCTCAGAGGAGGTGTCGGAGTGCATCTCGTCATTCAATGGTTTGAACGTCCTCAGTTCTCCACCTCCTCCTCCTCTGCTTCGTTCTCTGCTTCAGGCTCCTCCTCCATGCGCTCCTCCTCCTCCTCTTCAGGAGGTAGAGTGGGTTGTCCACTAATCGGAAGATCGGCGGTTCGATTCCCGGCTCCTCCAGTCCACATGCCGATGTGTCCTTGGGCAAGACACTTAACCCCAAATTGCTCCTGATGGCTGTGCCATCAGTGTATGAATGTGTGTGAATGGTTAGCTTCCTCTCATGGGCAGGTTGGGACCTTGCATGGTAGCCCCTGCACCCATTCAGCGTATGAATGTGTGTGAATGAGTGAATGTGATTCGTAGTGTAAAAGCGCTTTGAGTGGTCGGAAGACTAGAAAGGCACTATACAAGTACAGTCCATTTACTGTTTACCATTTAACTGCACCACAAACAACAACCTCAAATATGATGACAAAGTAGAACCAACACCTTTGAAACCTTCTTTATGGTCATCTCCCAGGCAGCAGCTACTTTGGAGACTGAAATCTAGCTGTGCCAGTTTACTCTCTGACTGTTATAAGAACGTTAAGCTTCTCGGTTGTTGTGATTGACATGCAGGTGAGATAATGACAGCATTTTAATTCTCGGTGAACATTTCTTCAGAATGGAGTGACCTCAGACTAAAGAGTCTTTTGGATTAACATCTGGCAGCAGGAAGTGTTCGTTCTACCTGGAGAAGATCTATGGAAACAGGAAGTGTTTGTTCTGTGTATATTGGATCAATGAAACCTGCTATCAGCAGCCGAATTCAGGAAGTACCCTCTTCTCTTGATCTATGGACTCATTGGAGGTCACCTCTGACGCCAGGAAGTGTTTCTCTGCTTTAACAACATCTACAGATTTTCAACTATTGAACATCTGAAGCAGGAAGTGTCCACTCTCCTTCATCTGAAGCTGTTCATTTTGACCCTCGGCACCAGGAAGTGTCCTTTCTACTTATATTAGTTCTATGGAGTCACAGTTAGTAATGACCTCAGACGGGAAGTGTCCTCTCTGTTGGATGGATGGAGCCATTCTTATTTCCTTCAGAAAGCAGGCCAAGTATTGTGTGGAGTTGGCTCCTTCTTCCTCCCTGATGGTAAATGAGTTGGCTAAAACTTAGTCGGAACAGAGTCGGTTTTCCTGATTGCAGATGTGAGCTTTGATTTGGTAAATTAAAACATAATTATGACTAATATGCAAAGATTTAATGCGAAAATATTTAGCTGTTGTCTGAAAAACATTGTGGTGATGAGATAACGTGCAAATGGACTTAAAAATGTTGTGCAACCGACCACCATGTCTGTGCATGACTGTACTCTCTGCTGCCAAGTTGTTTTAAGGTGGAATGGGGAGCATGTTTACCGCCAGTGTACTTTTTTAGTTTATAAATGTCTACTTCTAAAGCTGCCAAAGTATATCACCTCTCCTCTCAAATTTAACACCACTGTTCATCGGACCAGATCCCAGAACTGGCTAACTCTCGATACCCCTTGAATAAATACTGAACATGGAAGACAGGCTTCTCCAACCCTGTCCCATTATGTTTATATACTATTAAATTGTTTTCCCAATTACATTGCAATGTCAAATGTAATATATGTCTGGTGAAGCACTAAATTTATGTACCACACGAAAGTTGCAGGGAGGAGAATGGGGTGGATGGTGTGTGTACAAAATTCAGGACATTGACAACAGAGAGTCCTGTGGTTAGATTTAAGCAACACACGCACTTTGGTTAAGATTAGTGAAAGATCGTGGTTTTGGTTAAATTTTAGTAAATAGATCATCTCTCGTGCCTCAAGTCACTGTGTATTATTAACAGTTACAGCGAACGATCATTTATGTATCTAACATTTTAAGAAACAAGTAACTATACAATATATAGGTACAGACAGTAAGTAGTGTTTTGAGGCCAAACAGTTGTATTGGGTGTAAAAAGATTAAACTTTCTTACTTTCTGATTCAAAAACATATGAGAGCATTTTGTTTTACAGGGGAAAGTCAGTGGTTCAACATTGACCAAAGTCTGTCCATTTCCCAGAATGCCCGTCAACAACCACCAAGAATGTTGCCTTGCTTTCCGGTCAATAAATTTATAGAGTTTAACATCCAAGTTTGTTCTCTGTCTTTTCCTTGATGGATTTCTCCCATTATGGTTGTAAAACATTGGTGTAAGATAGCATTTTTTGGCCTTGATTGAGTTGTTTTATCGTGTATGATGTTACATTTGCTGTTATCAGACCTCACTGGAGCCGCTGTAAATATTTAGATTTGATGTCACATAATCCACCAATCTATTAAATGGGAGTGGTTCTACTTCAGAAGATTTAGCACAAAGATTTTTCACAAAGTGAAACAGATAGGTCTTTTGCTTAAGTACACTTGTTTACAACTGCCAACAAGCCTTTTTCAAAGTTAATTTATGCGAAACCTTATGTACAGCTCTTGTATTGAAAGTATTGGGGCAGAACAATGCTTTCATTATATTACGGAAGTTCTGCTGCAATACACTTGAATGTTTTCTAACATCAAAGAAACAGAAAGAGGAAGAGGAAGCACTGATCAAATCACATGAAAGCCTTTCTGGCACCTGACATGAACTGTGTGAGATCGCATCTGTCTGATTTTCACATCATGTGTATAGCGGTGGTAACACACTGACATGTTAGTCGGTATCAGTCCTAAACTGGCTCACAGTAAATCAGTGTTATTTCAGCTTAAACACGGGATACCAACTTATTCTAAAATATGATACTGAAAAGTTCTACAATTTGTTAAAGTGGACACTTCCAGGTCAATATCTTTATTCTGGAGCTCTACCGGATTGGACTGATTTACAGCTCAAAAAGCTCCTTATTTATCTTATGTTGACCCTTTACGCAGCCCCTCAGTTCAGCCTCTGCCTGAAACAGGCCGTTTTAGCTCCTGTCTCTTTAAGGCCCCCCCTCCTGATGATCCCACTCTGTTCTGCTTGGCCCTGCTCGGCTCTGGTGGATACTGTAGTAGGATTTCACTTCTTTTTCTTGTTCTTCTTTTTCTTATAAACTTCTCAAATACATCCATACATGTTCGGGCCTGAATCTGATTCGAAATATGTGAGTGGAAAAGGTGAACAACCCATGGAACAGCCTTAGCTACAGCCTTAGCAACAAAGGCTACAGTATGGACGGCCTTTGTTGTGCAAACAATCTGACGTCATTACAAGGGGGGGAGTAGAGGAAACATTGCAAATGCAGTGTTCAGAACAGGCTGAAGACCTGGCTTTTGACTTTATACATACGTTAAGCTCAAGTTTTGGACCTTTGATCATATTTAACATAGACATCCAAAATCATAGTCATCATAGTATAAAAATAACAGAAGGTCACCTTTAAAAGAGACGCCAAAGAAGACTGCATTTCCTCTGAAAGGCTGATTCATTCATCTATGACTAGACACACCATTAATAACTCGGTTTGGGAGGATGTTGAATTCCTTATTTATTGTTTCTTTCAGTGTTGCTGCTCTGAGTCATGTTATCTGCTATCTTCCTAATGAATACTCCATTGATCCACAGATCTCTGAGGATCAAATCCTAATCAAAATAGAACTACGGTCTGTCAAATTACTGGAGGAAAAGGAGTTTTGTCAAAGTGAACTTTGATGTTAACACTCTTAGATGTTGCTAAGTTAGGTTTTAACTTTGTTTTTGCTGAGCGATGAAACTGTGATCAATCACAATGATGAAATCTACAGAAAAAAAGACATACAATGCAAAGACAGATGTGTGATAACTGATGATGTCAGTAACAAAGCACTGGGAGTTTTATTTTTAATTTTCAAACACTCCTGTTGTCGGTCCATCTTTCCAGCACTGGACTAAAATTAAATTTAAATTCAGAGGAGACTCCTGTCTCAGACTGGTTCTTGTTTTCTAGACTACACATGTTGGTGCCATTGCAGGGCGAAGGACATTTGGACGTTTGCTGAACCTGTGCCACACAGGACCAGCGGCCTCATTCTCTGTCCCAGGATGGTGACATCATCATATTTCTTGTTCCTGACTTCCTGTCTCCTGGTGTGGCCGCCTGGCTGGAATGTTGGCATCCAGCCGGGAAACAAACATATACACACACACACACACACACACACACACACACACACACACGCAGACATGCACACACACACACACACACACACACACACACACACACACGCAGACATGCACACACACACACACACACACGCACACACACGCATACACATTCTCATACACACAGAAAGACAGTAAAATGATGACATAATCAGATATAAAAAGAGTTAAAGACAACTCAGACATGTGTGATCTGGAGTTGGTTCATCCTACGTTGACATCTAAATTAACTTGATGTCATTATTGATTTTTATTTAGAACCATTAGCTGTCAGAGAATCAAGTCCTTAACCCTTAAACAGGCAGATGTGGAAAATTTGTTGTAAAAAATAATTAGTATAAAACATACAAATAACAAGTATAAAACATTTCCACACATATTTTCTTAAAATATTTTGTATATTTTGGATTTTATGAGTTGTATCTCCCAGGATATGTTGCCCTATTAAGGTATGAAAATGGTCATAATGTTTTATTTGATGAAGAGAAGGGATACATTTTTGTTCTCACTGGTCATTAACATCACAAATACTGATTTTTAAACTGATTTTATCATTTCTATCAAATTATAGGCCTACCACAAGCTTCAGTTCTACCAATCCAGTTCTATCAATTCTACCGATTCTAAAAAGGAGAAGGCACATTCAAATGAACAACCACCTCAACTGATTCGAGCCATTGATTGACTTCAAGTGCTTGAACATCTGGGCTCAGGTACACCGGCCTCTGCCTATCTCTTTTCCCCAAAATACTGAAGCTCAATGCTATGTTTTTGAGACCAAAACCTTGGCACACAATATCCCACCTGACCAACCAGAAGCAACTGAGGTTAGCAAAATACCAGACATGACTATGAACACCCTGCCAACGTCACGCCTAGATGAACTTTTAATTTTACAAAATTAAAGTGTTACAGTAAGTGTTCATGAATAAACTACCTTATGAAGGACGTTCCCACACCAGGTCTCAAACTGGAGTCTCTCAGATCATAGATGACCACGCTGACTACTGAGCTAAAACTTTACTCATCACCTCATTGCAGACTTACCTCTGCCTATTTATACACTCATAACACAGAGACAGCACACCATGTAATGTGTAGGGAAGAAATTCAAAGGTGATTCTTGCTTTGCACTTTTCATTTATTGCCTATTTTTTACAACCTAACTTTGTGGAAAGGAGAAGGGGAACAACAGGTTATAGAGAGTCCCTTGGGAACACTTTGCATGTGTCAATAGCTCAGCTTTATCTCTGGGTAACACCCCCAACTCCAGGAGTGATGACCAAATTAGCAAATGTGCGTCATGTAGCAGGTGGATGTGACTCCCCTCCTTGAGACCTGCTGATAGACGTAACAGTGGAGCAGAGGAGAGAGACTGAGATAGTGATGTAACCGACCTGTGTGCTGGTATTTGGCATATTTGTTCTGGAATCAACACTTATTGTAACACTTTGATTTTCTAAAATTAAAAGTGTATTAAAAACAAAAACAGGATTTTTAAGCCTCTTTCCACTTTTATTCAAATACAAATACAAATAATTTTGCTGCCTCAACAAATACAGATACAAACACAAATACTGGGTTCTCTGCACATCCCTAGTCCACACATTGCATAAATTGGACCCTGGACTCTTTCAGCCATGCTGATCTGGAAAGTATAAACTGGATTTTAGTAGCCACTTAAAAATCTTACCTGCTCACAGCTGTGGTCTTTGCTGCTTGGATGTCCCTCCACAGCTCAGTCCTTTTATTGCAAAACCAAAATCTGGATTTTCTGACTCCATTAACAAAAATGCACCCTGCCATCCACTCCAGGCTTCCCTTCCCTCCAGAAACCTGAGGGTGACATTAGATAAGTGCATTTTTGGTTTTTGAGATGTGTAGCTTGATAACTTTATTTCTTTACTTTATCAGCATGATACTAAGGCAAAAATAATCTTATGTTCTTCATATGATTAATATTGATAAGGTCTTAATATCGCCATGTTGCACTCTTAAGATAAAATATTACAGGCTTCCATTTGCCTTTTATTATGAAATAATTTGTCTGTATGAATGAAGACAGTGCTTTGTATATTATGTATGTGTGTGTGTGTGTGTGTGTGTGTGTGTGTGTGTGTGTGTATGTGTGTAAATATATGAGAGGTAGGGGGTGTGAGAGGGAAGTGTGTGGGAGTGAGGCCGCCAATGCCTTCCCACAAACACACACACACAAACACACACACACACACATCATAAAAACTCATATAACACACACATACACACACACACACACACACACACACACACACACACACACACACACAGCCCAGCAGCAGACCAGTACTGCTGTGACCTAGCCAAGAGGAAATGACACGTACACACACACACACAAACACACACACACACACACACACACCATATAAGTTTTCCATTTTCTTGCATTGCATTGGCTTGCAGTATAATTTAGGACACCTTTTTTTTTTTGCATTTTTTGAATTAAAAAATTCTTACCCCAGTTTTCCCTTGATTAATCTTTTTACATAACAAATGGGTTATTCCTACCATATCCAGGTTGACTTTTGGGCCAATAAGACTATATAAGGTCATGGAAACAAAAATGAGGCCTCTTGGTTCCTCTCGAAGCCTCCAGGAACAGCGAAGCCGATTCGACATAGCGGCCAAGCCGTGTGATTACAACGTCATGTGATGCTATTGGGCCCAGAAAGACTTTTTCCCATAGACTAACATTGTGAAAGAGACATCTGTAAATCAGCAGCATCACAAACCCCGCAAAATGACTCATCTCACTATAAGAATTTGATCCATTTGCTCCGATCACATTTTGAAAGTCTAGAAGAGCCGTATGATTGAATTGTTTTATCCCTATTCAAGTTACCTAACTGGCTAAACCGGAAGTAGCCGGCTCGGCTGGTGAAAGTCTCTAGCGCGCTCGCTCTATTGGCCCCATGGAGCAATGCGGAAGACGTTTTGGCTTCATGCGCCGCTGAGCAACTTTCATAGGAATGAACGGGGGCCCCGCCTCCGACACTGTATCCAGGTCTCTTTAGAAATTCCACGGTTCACATCCTTCACCGCTCCATATGAACATCATACTACTTCCTGCTTTGGCATTGAAAATCCACGTTGGATGTAAATCCAATCCAGCAAAATGGTCTGATAGACATTATTCAAAGTAGACTGGGGTAAATAGAGTCTGTCCTTTCAAAACACATAGATACAGGAAGAACTTGATGATGACACATTAGAAATAAAGACAATACATCTAAAAATGAATAAATATCCAGAATTTTTTCCCCAAAATGTGTAAGTAGTAAAATAAAGTGCTGTTAGTAAAATGCCCCCAAAATTAATGAAATTTATGAGGCCTACACACACACTTCCCACCGCCATGTATGTTTATTGCTCTATTTCATTTACTTGTCACTTTTGTTGTGCGTGTGTCTTCATGTGCCATGTATTGTTTTACCGTGGTGTGTGTGTGTGTCTGTGTGTGTGTGTGTGTGTGTGTGTGTGTGTGTGTGTGTGTGTGTGTGGTGTCATTCCTCTGGGGTTTAAGACAGAAGAATAGCAGCAACTCGGCAGTGGTGTGAAACTGAGAAAGTGTTCGCTCCCTGCTTCTTCTTCCTGTCCCTGTGTCCCCCCCCACATCCAACTCCGCTTCCCGTCAACGGCCCTCGTGGGAATTAAAAATGTCTGCCCATCTGTGCGTCAGTCAGTCTGTCTCTGTCAGTTTTTTTTTTTTTTCTTTTCTCTTCAGTTCATTTCATTCAATTAAGATCGATTAAGCGAAGATCGATGCGACTCTCTCTGTGTTGTTTGTTGATATCAGTCTCAGACTCTAGGAAGTCATTGCGGAGTGGTATCAATCCTCTCGTCTAACTTTCAGCAAGAGATGATTGACGAGCCGATAATGAGGCAGATCATGTCAACAATGAAAACAATTTGAGACAAATGTAATAAAACCAATAAAATAGAATAAATAAAACTAGATAAAGCAGATAAAGGACAATGACAAATAAAACACATAAGAGAATAAAACCTTTTTTAAACATGAATGCGATCCACTAAATAATTAAACACGATAAATAATAATAAATAATCAAGAGACAGGCTAAAGAGGTTTTTAGTTTATGTTTACAACATTTCCAGCTGCTGTCAGATCCTCAGGCAGACGGTTCCAATGACTCAGAGAGTAAAAAACTAAAAGCTGCCTCACTAAAAGTTTTCCTCCTGCACTTTGGAATAACTAAAAGACTCCCGAGGGGCCGTTCTGATTCATATATTGCAAGCACGTCAGACAAGCAGGCCGATGCAGAACCGTGAAGTGCTTTAAAAACAGGTAAAAGAATTTTAAAATCAAATACGGAAACGGGTGTAATATGTTCTGGCAGCAAGAACTGATTAATAACTACACACCACTTCTGGATCTTTCAAACATTTCACACGATCTTCCTCAGCGGATGGATTTTTCCCAGCTGTCATGGAAAGCCTCTGACTTTGCATTACAAAATCCAATTTGTGTTAAACATCTCTACATCTCTGGTGAAATTAAACGTGAAATATAACAGGTTGACATCCAACAGCTCAAAAGAGGTTTTATTAGTTAAATGAGTCTCTGTCACTTTCCATCAACATAGTCATGAAGTAACAGGCTTTGTCCTTCTTTCAGCATGCCTGCCCTCATTATTCTGTGTGTGTGTGTGTGTGTGTGTGTGTGTGTGTGTGTGTGTGTGCATGTACGTGTGTTTGCATGCAACGTTGGATATAGGTCAGACTAGGGTGTATGCAATGGCTTTGTGTCTATGTGTGTGTGTGTGTGTGTGTGTGTGTGTGAGTTTGAGTGTTGAAAAGCTGCTCTAATCTTTATCCATGTAACAAGTGAAAACAATGAACATGCACACTCCAACACACACACACACACACACACACACACACACACACACACACACACACACACTCTCCACCCCCCTGCTGCTCTCAGCATCTCCCCACAATTCCCAGAAACTGCCCTCCATCCAGAGCGCACACACACACACACACATGCATACGCGCATGCACACACACACACACAAACACTATAGATTCCTATCAGCTGTGTGTGTGTAAGTGAGCGCAGCACGTTTTACACGTGTGTCGACTTGTGTTTACATTGTTACATTGTGTATGTACTAAGTGCAGTGTGACAATGGTGGGATGTAGAGAATGTGGCATGACTCTTTGTGTGTGTGTGTGTGTGTACATTGGTGATGACCACACACACACACACACACACACACACACACACACACACACACACACACAGAGGGGATGTATGTTTGTTTGTGTGTGTGTGTGTATGTCTTTTGTTTGTCTCTGTGTTTGTTTTCCTCTGCAGACAGAACGCACCGTCAGCTGTTTTCTGATTGTTTGTTTGTGTGTGCTGATGAGCATGTGACCTTATAGCACACATACATACATACCTACATACAACAACAGGCCCAGACATGACCATGCCCACGCAATAGAGGATAAAACTAAAAATGCATCTTTTTCTCCCTATTTTATCCTGTTTACCAGCCTCTGAAAACATTTTGAAACCAAGGTAATTGACTGGATATATTTAAAATCACAGATTGTTGTTCGCTTGCCTAAAAAAAGCCCAGTTTCTGTTGTTCATTGTGGTGCAAATCACCCTGCGGGTACAGGTGGTGCAAGGGCGCTTGGTTTGGTTTCAGACGTTGAGGGGAACCATGAAGTCAGAGAATCTTCAAACAAAAAAAGTATCTCTTTAGAAGAATATTAAGTGCAAATTAAAATATAGATGACATGTTGTTGCTTTTTTTTTACCCAAAAATGCAGAGGAGGTAAAATACTTTTTTCAGCTTCTTTCAGCCCAACAATTTTTCTTTTCAGGTTGCAACAACCTCCCCCAGTAGGTTAGGGCAGTCTGTTTGTTACCTGAGAGGAAAAACTGGGAAAAGGATAGGAATTTGATTCCTTGGTGGAAATTACATCCTTGTCCAAACACTGTGAAGTGTCTTCATCCAGTTTACTTGTGTCAGAAATTCATCTAGAAAGATGAGAACTCCCGCAACACTTGTAGTATTCATCAGGGTCATCGGATCATAGGATGACCCGGATGAAGGCCACAAGCTGAAACGCGTCAGTCAACTAATAAAGTTGTTCCTCATACTACAAGTGTTGCGGGAGTTCTCATCTTTCTAGACTTATTTCCCTTCTCTGTGCACCTTGGAAGTAGGTGAAGTTGTGCCAGAGACCCTCACTCTACATTATCAGAAATTCAACTGGCAGAAATAGTTTTCAAGCAGACTCTACGAGGAGTTTAAACATAGAGCAACAGCATTGCTCTGATTCAATTATTTATCAAACATTCTCCAGAATTGCTTCCAAAAAGATGTGTAGAAAATATGTGATTTGTTTCACCTCCATGATGACATGTCTCCGGATTAAACGACAAAATTGTTTGTCCCCGACACATACAGTAGATCTGATCCGACGGCCCTATCACCAAGACAACATCTCTGCCTTCCAAAACCATTACAGATCACTGTTGAAAAATACATGTTTTATGATGTGACAATGCTATGGTTTACAGACTGTGTTGGCAATTTTCTATATTTTTCTTACTGTCAACAAATCACATGTGCAGAGCCAAACCGACAATGATCTCATCCCACTCGCAAGTAGTGGCTTGATATATCGTATCCCTCTGCGTTGTAGACCTCTGTGTTGTTATGCAACATGTCAATGAGTCACACCACTGCATTGGGTGATGTGTTCTCTCATACTGTAGACAATGGTTACCGTAGCTTGCTTAAATGTCTCCAAAAGAGTAAAAACAACAATCATGGTCATGGTTAACAAAAAAAAAAACCAAAAAACAATGTTGACTTGCGGTTGGAATCTGGGAAATGAACCACAGTTTCCCATGTTAAAGTCCAATGTTTTGTTGTCACCTGATTTCCTACTATTCTCTTATTATAATTACTGGAGCCACTAGAGGGCACTGTCACTTAAACGTAAACATACGTATGTTCTTTTGGGACACTTGCTGAAATGACTGACTGGCAACAGTCTATTAAATATAAAAACATCTATTTTTTTCCCAAAAAAGACTATTTGGATAATCTCTCAATCTACATTTTTATTTTGGAAATCAATACATTATGACGTCACACGTCTGCAAAATGGCAAATGTTATATTTCAAATGTTTGGGCGGGTTTTAGCTACTTTTCATTAGCACACACTTACACACAGCACAGTGTGTGAGCTCCAATGTTAATGTTTTATACACAGACACACACACACACACAGTAAACATACAGAACGTCACACAAACACACACACCTATACACACACAAAGATTAATACACACATTGTCTGTCTGTATGGTCTTATATTGACACCGAGAGAATTGCATGTGAGCACTTAAACAGACATGCATATGTACCACTCTCTCTTTCTCTCTTTCTCTCTCTCTCTCTCACACACACACACACACACACACACACACACACACGCAGACACACACTCTTGCACTGAGTGATCCCCTCCCTCCATCTTTAACATTTTCTGAATAGTTGCAGCGACCACAGAATACTTTCCCAACTTCTGTGGCCGACTAAACTGGAGGCTCTGAGTTTGTTCACCATCATGCCTCCTCTTTGTCCCTCTCATCCTCTCTCCAGTCTCTCCATCCGTCACTTCCATGTCTCTCTTTCTCTCTCTCCGTCTCTCCATCTGTCCCCCGTCAACTCCTCTCACTTCCCTTTGTCGTCTTTACTACTTCTGACATTTTTGCCTTCAATCAGTCCTTCTTATTTTGTCCTTTTTCTGCCAAACTCTCTTACATTTTGGCCATTCTTTTGTTGTTTTTTTTCTCTCCCGTTTTCTTCTCCGGCTCCTTTCAGTGCGTCTCTCCATTTAGGAATCTGTTTATTCTTACAACTTCAGTATGTTTCCATTCTGTTTGTGTAAAGTCTTTAATGTTTAGAAATAAAAAATAAATCTGTGTTGTTGTAAACAAGGGATTTTCTTAACTTCATGGAAAGAAAAGAGTTTGGAAAGCGTATTAATTCTTTGTTGCGGTTGCTGTCAGATATTTCATGTTTTGATGAGTAAATGCAAAGACACCTCTGTGTTTATTCTAGTAACTAAATGTTCATACAGTCTTGAAGGAGTCTGATACTGTACACAGAGAGACATCAGCTTTCTTTATTTCGGGAGTTTGCAGTGAGCGAATAAAAACTCAACTTTTACTGTGCTAATCATCTAAAACCTGCATCCCTATTTATCCAATAGAAACATTTCTAGTGCTATTTACAGTAGTGGTTATTTCCTTCTTCAACAGACTACAGAGAAAAGTAAAGGAAATGCATCAAATTCTCAAATTCAATTTAACTCTCCGCCCAAGTTTTCATTACAAATAATTAACAAATTCACTAATAGTAATAATGTGATGTCACAGTATTGTAAGTTCAATGTTTTCACAAGTAGCAAAGTAACTTGTGAAAACTTTACTTACTTACCGACTTACTTACTTACTGTGTTATTCAGATTTAAAAATGATAATGATAATTAAAAACAGAACATTTAGTCCATGACGGGACATTATCCATCCATCTGTTCCTTGCAGACCAGTATCCCTAGGAATTGCACACATATGTGAGTATCCCACAGCTCATAATTTATGTCCAATGCCAACGTTCAGTTCAAATGCAGGAGGTAGTATTCCCTTTATGTAGCAGGATAGAAAGTAAGGGTTAGGGTTAGACCTTAGACATAGTCTATTTGCCACATTGTAGAGAGCAAGAGTTAAAATAAATAAAATAAATATGTTGGCAGTGGATTATTATTAACATTAAAAAATGCCTCTGAAAGCTCATTTAGACCATGAATGTCCATTCACCCACCCATTGTTTGACATGATGGTCTGTTTGCATGATTTAGTCCACATTTAATCATCACTTTCCACTGCAAACCATCAGTTTGCAGATTAATATTCTTCAGGCAGCCTTTGTTCAATGGTCAATCAATGCACTTGAAAGTACATATTGATCTTGAAAGTTGAATTAATGCGGTGGAAAACTCCAGCATCTGAGGTTTGCGGGTTTGAAAGTTGAACAATTCTGCGTTTATGAATGACTTTGTTAAAAAAAAAAAAAAAAAAATCAAACCAGGCTGATAAACAAAATGCAAATATGGACATCTTAGGCTCTAGATGTCTTACATGATGGAGCTTCCTGCCAACATTTGAAGGAAAAATCAGGAGAGAATTTACAAAACTATTTCTGCTGCATTACCCAGAAATTATAATGTAAGTCTGACCAAAGAAATAAAATAAAGAAGATGTTTCAGATTGTGGACTGGGATGGAAAACCTACTGTATGCTTTGGAAAATGGTCAGCAGTATTCCAATGTACATATAATTTGTATTAAATTAGGTAAAACGTGTAAAGACACCATGATAAGGTCCTTTAAGGCGACCTACCACACTCTGGAAACTCTGGGATACACTACACTGACTGACTTAATCCCCCAAACATAACTGAACAATTAAATAAAAAACAAAAGGTCTCTGCCAAAAAAAATCTGATTCACTGCATTCCTCCCGTCTCTCTGCTGTGTTCCAGCAGTCATGGGAGGCTCTGCTGAATTACAGCATTTTAAAACCACACTGCTGAGGACTCAGTAATGCTGCAGCAGCTCTGCCTCTCGCTTCTTCTTGTCTAAAATACTATCACACCATGCCACTTAACATCTAAATCATATCGCAGCCTCAGCCACACTCAAAACAACTGAGCTGCAACCCAGAACCCTGGACAGACAGAGGTTCAACAGACAAAGGACAGGATGTTGCAGAGACAACTTTGCTGTTGCTAGATCCTTACTACTTGTGCAGCAAAAAATGTAAAGTTTGCCCTGAGGGTGATGCCAGTCCATGTTTTTACTTAATCAGAAAGTTTCATCCTCCGTACAGTGACCATGTTAAGACATCTCAAACTCAGCCTGTCAGGCTCAATACTGTCAGGTACCACTTCCAATCTCAACTATATTTAGACCATACATGTGTCAAGGAGAACTGGATACCACATTCAGAGATGGCGCCTACTCATTCCTTTTAAAGTTACTCAGTGATGCATGGAGCCAAAAAAAGTTTGACATTTTCCACGGGCCTCCTCACACTGCCACATTATTTGGGACCATAGGACACGTTCTTCTCCAGTGTGTCCAAGTCAAGCCGAAGTGACCTTTGGTTGGCTCCTTGCTAACTTAAAGGTGGATAAAATAATTTAATCATTCTCTTTTAGACTTTCCAAATGTTAATGGACTAAATGGATCAAGTTCTGATAATAATACAAGTCATATCATGGAGGTTGTGACATTCAGAAAAATTATTCATTAAAATACATAAATACATAAATAAAACAATATTCACAGTATTATAGTCCTTCCTTGTTCAAAATTATTTCTGAGCCAGTGTGCACCTAGAAGTTGTAATTACATGGTCTGGCCACTATGTCCATTTTACTGCTAGTAAAGCATGTTAGCATGTCAAAATGCTACTGTAAGTACAAATGAAACATACTTACTACTCTTAAAGCATCATCATCTCTTGTATTCTAACATGTACATGTTGTTGGCATGCTAACATGGTAACAGCAGGCCACATACCACTGATGGAAAAACTAGCATGTTAATGTAAGCTAATGCCATGTAAGCGTCAGCGTTGGACCTGTAAACTCTGTTTTTCCAGGGTTTCTCCCGTATGTTCACCCCCTCTCCTGCTATGCTCCCATTTCATAATTTCCCCCATGAATTTCCAGTATTTCCCTTTTTTATTTTTACTGTTAATCACAGGGCTTTAGTGGAGATGTAAACGCCGTTTACCCACCCCTCAAATTCTGATAGTGTTAAGCGGTTTTGCGCTTTTTGTTTTCCATTTGAACACTGTATGAGACACGGAGACAGCTGTTACTGTTAACATGGAGTGACCAATAAACCACCACCCACTCCTGCTATGCTGGTTTTAAAACAAACAAACCCTCCATGCTGAAGCTAGCTGGCAGACTGGAGCCACTTTCATGGGACAAATGAATGAGTCAGAGGTCAGATGATCTATATGACATCGAAATGTGCAGCATCAAGTAATAATCTGTTAAACAAAATACAACTAAGTAAGTAGCTAGCAAAAACTCTTCAGTGGTGCAGAAGTTTGTTAAATTGACATTAGTGTTGTTTTATCTAGTGCTGCTGCTTTACATTACAGTAATTGTAATGATAGTTTAGATAGCTGGACCGCTGATGCATTCCCACTGTGTGTCGTTTGTCCACAATTCTGCTTTATGCTCACTCAGACTTTTAAAAGGAAGGCTTTTTACATATTCAAGTGAGTGAGGGAAATAGGAGAGGAGAGAAAAGCCAGGCAGAATTACAGGATGTGGTGGTATTGAAAGAAAAACAAGGAGTAAGTAAAGAACTGTTTCAAGATAAAAAGAAAAAAAAGTTTAAGGAGGAAAGAGAAACGCATAGAAGCAGCCCAGGCGTCAGGTGATGGAAAGACAAACAAATTCAAAGCAAGAAAACTATTAAGGAACTTCCACCTGTATCTAGATGAATTACTGTTCTGCTAAATACTTTTAAAGGCACAATCTGTTATCCAAATGTATACTAAAGAGCATCCTCACTAACAAAAGTCAAAGCACAAGATTGAAACCTGCTATAAAAGGATTTACGGAGCTTTTAATACAGGTACTAACATGACACAACAACTCTAACATATTTTCTTGAGCTGTTAAAAGGTTGATGACCTCACCAGCTTGCTAGGTCTGTTAAACATAAGCGTGCCCAAGAAGCCAAAAAGAACATATCAACCGTCTGTTCGATTACAGCAGGGCAGGCAGTAATGGCACCTGATGATTAGATCTCTGGAGCTGAGAGAGGAAACTCTTTTCATAATGTAAAAATTATGGTCCCGGGAAATTTTCCTTATTTTCAAAGCCCAGTGTTGACAGGTATGGTTAGCGCTGTCAGCATGTTTAGCATTAGGACCTAGCTTAAGTGTTAGCATGGTGTACAAGCGGCATACTAGCACTGGATGTGTCGTCATATGGAAAGCGGTGGATATCTTAGGTCAATAAACAATAAGGAAATTAATCCCATTTGCTAGTGTCATTTGCTAGACAAAATTACATATTTGTATATGACACACCACAGTATCATAATTTTGAGTTGCAAGGTGTGTAATGGACCAGGAACAGGCAAAACACTGCTATTAGTTTACACCATGGTAAGGTAATATTTTCCTATACTGAGCCACATAATTTTAGTTTCCCAAACCAAAGCCCAAACTGCAGCTGTGGCCAATCAGCAAACTTTTATATGTGTAATTTTTGAAGTGGTCATATGGGCCATTTTGTCACCAATAAGTACATGGATTTTTCAGAAACACCATTGAAAAAACATTTTTACTTAAACCATTGCAATGAAGGTAAGTGAAAGTTCAATCAGGAAGACTATCTTCATCATTAGTCTATTTATTTTGATTTTTTTCCTTTCTCACCTCCAACTCAATCAGCTAACTGAAGGCATCCATACTTCTCAGATAAACCAGTCAAATTTTGTTACAACCTCTGTCAGCCAATAATCTTGTTGTTGCTGGCAAACTTGAACAACTGTTCTTCACACATCTCTTCAACTTTTTTCCTGTTATGCACACTATTATGCACACTCTTTAAGTCTTTCTAATAGTCTCTCCTGATTTAAATGTTAGCATGGTAACATGGAGGTTTGTTTACAACCTGTCAGGTTCATTTAAACCTGTATGTCGCTGCCCTTCTTCATACTTATCTAGCAGTCTCACCAGATCTCAATTAAGTTAATGTAATTAAAGTTTAAATAAAATTACATTTAGAATCCTAATCCTCATTCTATAGCAGTTGATGCACACACACAATTTATTGGGTGTTTTTTGTGTCCCTGTATTTGATTCTGACACCAAAACCTGGCACAATGTTTTTAATTAATGTAATAATTATAATAAATCCCTGAAACCTTTTCTGCTCTCAGACTCAGACTTAACAGAAGCAGACAATATTAGGATGAAAACAGACACAGTACAGAACCAAAAACTAAATGAAGTTGGAAATGAAATTAAAAGGTTGTCCGTCAGATATTTCAGTTACCACCAGTAAACCTGATACCAGTGTCAAAATCATGCTAGCAATAGCACCTATAATTATATTTGCCCTTAGCTTGTTGGCCGCCAAACTTTAATCACAGATCCTCTGTCCTGATTTAAATTAGGATGTTTTTTCTGCCTGCAGAAATTACTAGAATGAACATCATCATTATCCCATTTCAACTCTAAATCACTTTCTCTCCCCTCAACCGCACTCAAAACAGCTGCAGCCTTAGGAAAGTGGTAAAACAGTACTTAGGTTTTTAAATGAGTGGCTTTACTGAAGGAATGAGTTTGAGTTGTTCTAACAAATGGCTGGGCCAACAGTGTTGGGTGGGACTGAGGGTCGGGGACATACAGAACTGCTTTTACTGTTAGTATACAAAAGATGAATGTACTTCTCTGCTTTGGATTAAGAGGATATTATATGACGTGCACTAGCAGTCGTCAATCAAGTGTGATTTAGAAAAGCTGCTGCCAGTTTCAGTTTCATTTAAAAGCCTAACAAAGAGAAAGAAAAATGTTTCTTGCAAAGATTTAATTCGTTATTTTATGTTTTCCGAGATCTTCATGGATTTGTTTCACCACTGTCAACAATTTATGTAATTTTTTTTTCCAGCAGTGGGCAGCTCCTCAATTTCCTTTGCATTGTGGGTCAGCATCCATCAACAACTCAAAAATCAAACAAATTCAGTCTGCATATGATCCTTGAAGGTTCTTAATCCTGTAAACCTGGTAAGAATTAGTTTGTAAAGTGAAACTAGGGCAAAGCACAAGTTTTGTAGGAAAGAAATTACTAGAATAAGCATAATCATTATCCCACTTCACAACTAAATCAATTTCTCTTTCAAAACAACTGCAGCCGAGAACACTGGCCTAGAAAATGAATACTATTTAGATTTTAAATTAGTGGTTTGTGATGTTTTCACATACAGTTCAGGAGCGTGCAGGGAAAACGCTCATGCATTTATAAACTTGTAAACTTGTATTTTGGGTAAAAACAGAGCGCCGCTGTTTATGCTGACCTGTTTTCACTAATGATGATGATAAAAACAAAATGATGAACTTTACTAAAAATACTAAAATAAACATTCCACTTCACGGCTAAATTACTGTCTGTCACAAACACTCAACTGAAGCGATGGTCTGGAAAGCCGACAGGAGTGAAATCTGGTTTTGCTGTTTGTTTTAAAGGCAGAGCTTAATCACAAATATACTTGAAGTTTGATCATCTACAGCTCTGTGGCAATTAAGCAAACTCAGTCTGCTGATGAGGAACATGTGATGTGATCAAAAGTTTGAGAACAGGTATGAAATGAACCCAAATGTCTTTTGTATTGTTTTCAGATTCTGACAACTGAGGAAACTGAGGCTGGTACCACTATGTGATGAGCAATCCATAAAAATACTAATCAGAACTTTAGATCTCATTGTATGTATATTTTAAAGATTTTTTTCTTTCAAAAAGACCTAACATACTACTCTACAGATTTAGCTTTGCACACTAATAGCATTATCAGACTCCCGATGGGCAGTCATAATTATCAAAACCAATGCAGCAGAACCAGAGATATCGTCTTTTTTATTCCACGTATTCTTCTTCCGTGTCAAAACCTGCAACCTACATATGCACCTCAACCAGTCATAGTTTGGTTGGAGATTCGTGTGTGTTATGCTAGTAGCAGCTAGTGCAGGTTTGAGCTGCTAGCCTCAAGAGGAGCGATCAAGAGTGGACTACAGAGGTCTGGTAAACACATTTCTTACTACCTCCACACCTCCAGATATTTTTCAGTTTCAAACATGTAGCCGATAGTCGTGATCATCTCACAGTCTATCAGATTTCACACAGCTCCCTTTAGAGCCACAAAAGGCTTTATACAACTATTTCACATATGCAGTGGTACGGATTTGCAAAATTGGACAAGTTGCCTTCAAAGTGTCCCAGAGAAGTTAGTAAAAGTGAGTTTGTATTTACAATACTGATTGTTTTTTTTAAATTCTCGCTTTCAGGGTGGATTTTCTGAATCCAGATCTCTAAGGCGGGTTAGGGAAAGATCATCATTATGGCAAATTAATCATAATCTGTGTATGGTCAAGGTAAAAAAACTAAAATATTTGTGTGGGGGAAGATCATGGGGTTACACTTTCAAAAAAAAAGTGAATGTTTACTGCAGCTCTGTGACAGGATGCAAACTCTGGTCTCCTGTATATCAAGTAACAAACCCTCAGCATGAACAATAAAGACAATTTTAAGAAAGAAAAATAATCTTTTCTCGTGGTTCAGACAAAGAAAACCAATCGTAAATGAGATTAACCGCCTAAATACTTCTCTCTGTCCTTTCAACGAGTGAATACACAATATTTAGCTGGATTTTAAATTAGTATGTATATGAGCTGGAAGAGGTGTTGTTTTAGAGTTCAGCAGACAAAGGGCGTCCAATGGAGCAGGGCTGTGTTTTCTTTTTTCATCATAGATACTCAGCTCTGTTTTAATTAATGATCATGGTAAACCACAAATCACTAGAACAAACATTATAATTATGTCACTTTGCAGCTAAATCATTCTCTGCTGTCCCAACTACATTCAAAACAACTGCAGCCCAGAGCACTGTGGATAGTGGTAGAATAGATGGTACGTAATTTTTAAATTAGTGGCTTTGCTGTAGGACTGAGGTTGTGTTTGAGCAGTTTGCAGGACTGTAGCTTGAGATTCTGTAGACCTCTTGTTGCTTGACAATTGGTTGGGTTAAAAAACTTCTTAGCCAGATGTCGCCCCCTTGCTGGTTAAATCGTATTAATTATATTTTGGAGCTTTTAAAAATCAGTGTTCCTAGTACTTGTTTACAGCAAATTTACCACTTTGTCTTAAAGGTTCATAGTCATACAATTTGCAGCAATAAAAGTATATTTAGAACAATAAAAAGTTTCAACATTAAATAGAGAATGTCCAGTTTGGTGATTCCAGGATCGTTCATGAGCCTGAAAGAAAGAGAGCATGAAGGCAAAGCTCTTGACTCACAGCAATTGATCTACGTTCAAGCCCTCATTTATGGTCATGAATTGTTTGTAGTGACCAAAAGAATGAGATTGTGAATACAAGCTGCTGAATTAGGCTTCATAGGGTGTCAGGGCTCACCTTTAAAAAAAGCCCAATCATAACCCTGGATTGATCACCAACGATTGCAGTTTGATGGGGTCATGATGCCTGATTGTCTGAACGATCAAATTAGGTCAGCTGTCTTGCAGTTTGAGCATTTCCATGGTTCAGTTTCCCACATGGCTGCGTTTTATATGTTGTGGCTAAAACTGTAGTTTTGACTGAGACCGTTGTAATATAAATCTATACTTTGCAGCAGATCAGACAAATCATATCTATCTGCTTCTTCTGGCCAATCTGCAGATCCATATTTTAGCATTTCTCCTTACTTTTGGTTCATAGTAAATTTGTACAAAGTAAATTTCTTTCTTTTTGTCAACACTGTTGAAGACACAGTCATTTTGCTTGAATAAAATTTATTGGAATTGTCACTGGACAAAACCATCCAAGGGTTCTGTTCTTATGTTCGATGTTGTGACCGGTCAATTGATCCATACAGCGTGAGCATGAAGGTTGCAGGTTCTGACTGTGTAGAGAGATTAAAACTTGCAGTGTGAGTTCACACAATGTACAAGATTAATGTCTGGTGTTAGGGATAGGGTGAGGAAGAAATCCCGAAGGAGCTCAGAGGAACTGCTGATCCCTCATGTTATACAGGAGTCACTTGTGGTGGTTCAATGGGATGCCTCCCTGTAGACGTATTCTGGACTTGTGCAACTGGGAGGAGACCCTGAGGTAGACCCCAAACATGCTGGTGGGGTTTTATATCCCATCTGGTCTGGGAACACCTCGGGATCCTTGAGGAGGAGTTGGAGGATGGGGACAAAGGAGATTGACATCTGGGCTACTCTGCTTGACCTCCTACCACTCTATCCAGGAGCCATAGAAAACAGATGGATGTATAGATTGATTCGAAAATGGATTAACTTGAGGGATCAGCTAAATGAGTTCTGCATTGTAAAATATATCAACTGGCATTTTTCTAACTTGAAGTCAAAGAAAATATGACTTCTTCCAACATCTTCCAGAACACAAACTCAGTGTGAAATCCTTATCTAAATCTACAGAATCTGAACAGAAACTGATCTCCATTTTCTGGTCTGTCTTCTTCTTTTTAGCTTCACTCTTCACCTCTTCACACACACCATCTCACAGACTCCAATAATAACTCAGCCTTGAATCTTATACCCACTAATCTAAATCTAAACACTGTGTTGCCCTCCACTCGTCTGGCTGTTTTGTTCTCATTGTGGTTAACTGCAGGCTGATTTCGCGTAGCAGCTGCCAAAATTTTCTCTGAGGACACAAACTCAAGAATTATTCTTCATTCCAGCAGAGGACAGACGCTAGAGAAGAACTCAAGTGTGGTTTAACAGGTTGAAAGTTCAAATTAATCTGACCATTAAATTTAATATAAAGTTGTTTGTTGTGGATGTGTAGAAACATAAAGGCTAAGTATGCTTCGAACAAACCAGATGATCCAACATGTTTACTGAGTTACCTACCAATGAAAGAAGTAGGTCAAATTCCCTGATCTCTCTCCTAGAACTCTTCATCTTTTGTTCATCTGTAAGGTCCCAAACACAGAATAAATCATACAAAATGAGGTTAGCAGCGCATAAACTCAGACAGTCTCTCTCCTCAAAGGCATTCATGGTGTGACACGTAGTTGTACTCGGGAAAAGTGAGTAAGGTAATTGTGGGAAGAATTAAAAAAGAGAGCTTGAAGAGAGGTTCTAACCCTCCCCCCTGCACACCTGGAGAAAAGTGGGCATCGTTATCAGATTGTCTGTTTTGGAAAGTTTCAAATTTGCTTTTTTGTGATTTTGCTGTTGTAAAAGGGAAGTTTAGCGTTTGTTGTGTCTGCTTATCTAGCATCTTTGTTTAAAGAAGCCTCAAATTTGGAGTTGCTGCATGCTGCGTCAGTATGCAGTAAACAGTTACTCATAAAAATCAAAAGGGTGCATCCTCAAGGGAGCATAAATGAGCTCAAGATTTTAATCGCCACCTCCCAGTGATATCAGTGAGTCAGAGAGTGGCACCAGAGGAAAAGGGCTCACCCTCTGGGGAGTGGGAATATGGTCTGAAAACTATATGGCAGGCTTAGATTTTTAGATTCTTATATTTCTCATTTCTAAGTAGAGATGCACCAATCCATCTTTTTCTCTCCCAGTACGTATTCCAACTCAGGGTATCAGCCACTACTAAGTATCAGTGCTCATTTTATTTTGGCACATTTAAATCTTTAGACTTGGGACTCACGGGTCATTTTTATGTAAGGTAACATGAGGCCAGCATTAGTTGCTGAGTTGGTGGTCTGTTGTGGCTGAGTGAATGCAACTGATGCCATAAACACTAAATTTTATAATAACGCTGACCAAGAAACTGTATTTATTGTGGCTCGGTCACAACATGGCTGATACCTGATCTTCTTATTAAAGTCAGTATGGGCACTGACATCAGTTGGATTGGCACATCCCTTTCTACAAGTAGAAATGGTGGCTCTAGAAAAAAGGTTTGAACTTTACCAAAAAATTACGATGATTCTCTGGGGACCATGAATACCAACAGCTAATTTTATGACAGTCTGGATTTGTTTTGTCACATCTTGTTTTAGACAAAAAGATGGACAAACACATGGAAAAAACTGACTGGCTGCCAAAATTAAATACAGTATGTTTGAAATGCCTCAAAGCCTATGAAAGTAACCTTTCAAATATTTAGTGACACACACATGCTAATGTCTTCAATATGGAGACTTTGTCTCAGATGTCAAATGTGAGTATATGGAAAATTTTGTTTTCTCACGATCACAAGAACTTCATTTTGTGATCTCAAGACAGTAAGCTTTTTGTTTTGAGATCACAAGAAAAATGTCTTATTTTTCATTACTTTATCATATTGCAGCAAATAATTAATTGTGTGATTAATCTGTTAACACGCTGACAGACAAAAAGGAAGAAAAAAGGTTCCAGACTTTTTGTAAACTCAACATGATGTCAGAAAGTTCTTCACATACTTTAATTGAATACATGTCCTCTGTGGTTTTATGCATGTGTGGGACAGACAGATCAGGTAATTAACTTGTGAAGTGAGTGCTCACTTTAATTCTGAGGACTAAAAAAAAACTATGAGACACACATGGATGGAATGACAGGGTTTGAACCAAGGTCGCTCTTATCTTAAACTCTCAACTTTTGTTTGATTGTGTTTCTTTTTTTGTATCGGTTTAGTTTGGTATCAGGATAAAATTCCCCGCAGCTTATGGGCCCCATCCCATTCCTTATCACCCTTGTACCACCATCGGCCCCATCCCAATCCTTATCGTCCCCCCCTCCTCCCCTCTGAACCCAGGCCAGTGTTTGAGTGTGTCTGAGGCTGATAGCATTGACTTGAGGAATCACTCCATCTCATTCAGCAGTTCCCACAGGCCCACCACAAAAGAAAAAAAAAAGCCCACACTTTACACACACCACAAAAGAAAAAAATAGACTTCACTCGCACACCACAGAAAGAAAAAAACACTTTATCTCCCACCCAACTCCTCTCGTTATGCCAAACAATCCAAAGTCTGACTTGTTTCACCCCCCCCTCCCTCCTTCAGTTTTTTTCTCATCTACATTGCAATCTTGTTCTCCCTTTTTCTCTTGTTCAGAAACACATGTTTGATGGGCAGAAGATATTTGGCTGCTGCCGGAAATGAACGCGAGTCAGAAAAATGTGGGGAGTTTACAGAAAGTTGTTGTTATAAGGGTAAAAAGGAGAAAAATGGGAAAAATAAGATAAGTGGAAATGCACAGACTAAACAGGCCAGAGTCCGTTTGTGAAACAAAGAGCGAATACGTGAAATATCGCACATACTCACAGCTTCTGTTTATACGTATAAAGTGGCCAGCTGTACCCCGTTCATATGAATGGTGTGTTTATTTCTTTTCAACAAAGACAAATGGACTGTGCAGTAGATCTCAATGTTAGCTCAACATCAACACCATTGCAAAAAATTATCATACCAACACATATTTAAGTATTTAAGTATTTATATTAACATTAAGTGAAGTTTGAAAAAAAAAAAACAGACAGATTGGCACAATAAATCTTATTAACATAAGATGTTACTATGTATCCTTCATCTTCATTTACTCAATTGATTCTGAGATGCAAGTAGTTTGGTACGATTTGAACACACAGACTGAAGCCCTGTTGCAAGACAAAGTGCTTTATCAGACCAGAAAGTGGCACATATTCATTCCCACATGATCCTTGCAAAAATGGTGATGGTGGGGCTGAGAGCCTAACGGTGATGTAGCGACAACTTGTGGGATGGTTGACAAACTACTGTAGTCGGCAAGTTAACTGGTACCATGCTAGCTATGTACCCAGGAATGTGCAGGCACTAGCTAGCAAGTGTCTCCTGCTGCCGGACGAGAAGCTGTTATAGCTTCCTTTATTTTGGACTTGGCAGCTCGCATTACTATTAGACATCAACCCTCTAAAGATAATTAATACATTTTTCTTATTAAGTTCACCAAAGGCTCTGTGCAGATTTTCTTAATTGCAGCAGGAAAATCTACAGATTTTTTTGGTACACATAATTACATAGATCATACATACTCAAGAGGTGGACTCTGAATAACAATTTAATGAAGACAGGGAACAAAATTTAACCCAAACCTGACCTGGACCACTTGAATGACACATCACTACATGTCACCTTACCTGTCTTTATTGAGGTGCTCACCATTCACCACAGTAAGCAAGCTGTTGTGGAATTAGGACCTCCGTTGATAAAATAAAAATAAAAATAATTGTTCAAAACTAGCCGACTAGTGAAAACATGCATTTAAGGATGACTGGACTGATGAATATTTTTGATAAAATAAAACGAAAAATTCCCAGGGAAAGTACAAGACCACTGTGCTTGATTTGCTGTGAAACTCACCATAATGAACTGTGGGAATGCAAACCGCTACTACGACACCAAACATGCCTGTTTTGAACAAAACTATCCCAAAAACATGGAAGTAAGAACCACAAAACTGAACCAGTTGAAGCTGTGATATCAAGCCTCCAGCAGAATAATTGTAAAATCAATGACATTTTCAACATGAATACAGTAAAAAAACTCAATAATGAACACATACACCAGTATCTCCACCTGGCCATCACACCTTTTTATGCTCAAATTTAAGGACTTTGTTGCACAACGAAGGTGTCACTTTACCCATTAATATAGAAACACTGTTCATGTACAGAATTCTTCGGTTTTTATACTGAAATATCATCACGTAATACACCCTTACTGGCCCCTTTGATGCAGTGGAAATTAATTAAGTGGACCTCTGAGACTTTGTATATACTCACTGTGCGGGTATTTGAGTACCCCTAAAATGAACCTTGATTGCATATCATGTTAATACAGATCATTTTTTTCCAACAATACACATACTGTGTGTAAAAAAAACAGGCCATAAAGCTGAATATGAGACAAAAATGAACAGCTTTTAAGAATAATCATGAACTTTATAACATTGCACTTATAAATCCTCTTATAAGTCCTCAACTGCTTTGCTCAAATCCTCAGCAGCAGTTAATGAATTGAAAAAAAAGGAATGAGATTAAAACTGACAGCCTTTTAGTTTGCTCCATATGCTTTAAAGCTGCAGCTGCTGTGAGTCCATCAGATGAAAAATCAAAGTAGTGTAACACAAAACACATAAATTATGTGGTTGCAAGTACAGTGATAAATGTCAACAACAAACAGTTGAAGATATGCATTTACTCCAAGTTACTGAGTAAGTGGAACGGAAGGGTTGCCAATTAAGATCCCGGGATCCATATAAAACATCTGACTAGAAAACTAAAAAAAAAAGCGATTGATGCATGATGTTGCTGCAACAGAAATGAATAAAATGAACAAAAACAAAAAGTAGAGAGTCGGTATAAGAGAGAAAAACAATAAAGATATTTTTTCTAATTCTTAGCAGCAACCATCATGATGTTCGTCAGCAATGCAGGTACAGTTTGGGTTGATGTGATTATTGTCATGGTTGCTTGTTGTGTGTGTGTAGCAGTGTACATGTGTTAATCAGTGTGTTGCTGGAACTCAGTGAAGATTCTTGTGTGAATTACATAATAAACCAAACTGATGATGAATGAAACTGCAGTGGTGGTGATGACAGGGGTTTATTCTGGGTCATCAGCAGTTCATCAGCAGCGTCTAATTGGGAAATTTCCTCAGGCCACACAATTAAAAAAAAAATCTGTTTCTGCCGCTAACAAAACCAACAACAGCAAAAAATCTTTAGAAACACGACCCCCTTGAAGCTGAAATGCTGATTACCGTTACACCAGCTGAGCATAAGTTTGATCATGCTCGGTTTGACTGTGACTAAAGGCTCTGTAGTGGATGATCAAAACTGTTTAGAAAATAATTGATTGTACCGTCTACTGAGCACAAATATCAGTGAGATAGAAAAGAATACTTACAGACAATATCCACCTTAGCAACAGCCTGTACATAGATACACGCTGCTGTACCAGCAGACTACACAGCTGCTATGAGACTCCTCCAATCCACTGAATCCTCTGCACACCACCATAAATCATCACCTACCTCAGCTCCACATGTTATACATGTTCAACAATGCATTTTGTATTATACATTGCACTGCATCTATGAAATTGGCACTATACTAGTCTGTTGGGGGGGTTTTCATCATACTAATTCCTTAGTACTACTCATATTCACTTTTAATGGTGCTTTTAAGATTAATTGTTCAATGCAAAGTGAATAATGTTTTGCTAAAATGACTATGGGACTGATTGCAGTCTGCAAAAACTAATGTACCAACTATATGTTAGCTGTTGCTAGCTAGAAACGTATGCTCCAACTGTTTGTGTGACAGATTCTGACTAATCTCATAATTATCATTTCTTCCTCTTATTTTCCACCACTCTCTCCCCTTTTTTCTTGTACCTGTGCATTCATTAAGGCATAAGGGTAGACCAGGTCAACTACTAATTGTAAAGTTGGTGGTTTGATCTGGTTCCTCCAGTCCAAATGTCAATAAGACACCGAAACCCAAATTACTCTGGGCGTGAAGAGGAAAAATCTAATGAAGAACAATTAAGTGTGAATTTTTCACTCAAGCTGAACTGTTTTCAAGTCACACAGATGCCTTATTGTCCACTTACATCTTTCCACTGACTTTCTTTCAATTAGAATGAGCTACATTCAGTCTGGACACATAATAAAATAATTGGCTTTGATATTGTTCTTCCACTAATCTAAACTTTGGAAAGATTTTTGGTTTTTCAGAGTGCTGTACATGCAAACGTCTTGTTCATGTTGTTAAGAAAATAAGATTTACTCTACTGTCTGATTGTAAGTCAGGATGGAGAATGTGTATCCTTAAAGTTGATTTGTTACTCTTGAAGAATGAGAATACACAGTCTGAAAATTAGAAAGGGGCTCCGCTCGCAGGTCGCTGGCACATAGGGAACGCATATGAGGGAAGCCTCAGAAACATGCGGCTCACAACCATGCAAAGTTGGGTTTTGAAGAATTCCACTGTGAACATCTCTGAGCCATAATTTTCTATGTCTGAGTGTAAATAGTTCAGAAATGCTGGATGTTCTGTCTGAGCAGTGTGTGAAGATGACTGTTATAATCAGAAATCCACTGTCTTTAAAGATGTTGATAGTTGAGTTTTCTGCAGCTTTGACACCTTACATGATTCACCATCTTTAGGTCAACCCAGTTTATAATAATCAGTAAAGAAAACTTTAAATGTAGCCTGTAATGTACAGTATAGATATATGAATATTATATTATATACAAAACTGCTTTTTCAAGTACTTTTTCTGGGGGGGGGGGGACAAGGCAAAATGCTATCTGTGTTTAATTTCGAAAGTGGTCTAATACTGCCTTATCTTGTCAGCAAAATGGGAGGAACCTCCAGTTATTTAGGCAATAATTCCAGTTATTTAGGCAATAACTGGAGGTTCCTCCCTCCTGTTCATGGATTATTTTGACATGTTTACCCCTGTTTCTAGCCTTGTAACCACACCAGACATATGGGCAATAAGTCCAAAGTAATAATTCATTTAAATTTTAGATGGCTATTTGTTAACAAGTAAAACCAGATACAAATAAGCAATTCATAACTCCCTTTTAGTTAGCTGAATCAATTGTATTAGAATTAATACAGGACTTATTAATACAAGACTATTTAAATATAAGTGCTAGAGATGGTGGCTCAAGTTTTTGGACACTTTTGTTGTTCTTTTTGATATTGTAGCTGTGAGAAATACATGATATCTCTGATTATGAAGTACAGCTAGGAGGCTGAAGTCAACAATTTTTCCTCTTGGCTAAAAACAATTAAGGTCTTTACAACATTATGTGAACACAGCCTACAGGTAAAGATGGAAGGACTGTTAGATGTAATCTTATGCACCTAAGATATTTAAGGTTTCTCTCTCTCTCACGACCGCCAACCAAAAACCTTCTTTTGGTTTAGCTTCTCTTTGTTTTCACTATACAACAAATACAGACTCGACACTGCAATCACTGCTTGCTTATAGACTACAGACACATATCGTGTCTAAGTAAAAATATTGGTTCAAATACTTTATACCAATGTGGCCGTATGCAATTGCCACTTGTAAGCACTACTGAGCCTCGGCTGTGACAAAATGATTTGAACTCAGGACCTCATCTTTGACTAAATCTCTGAGGAGCTCCCAGTTTGTCACAACCCGCCCCAGAGGAAAGATATTAAAGAGGAGAGTATGTCTGATCAGAATTTTAAACATGTGCTTTTAGCCAGACAGAGACAACTCTAATCTGTTAAAATCCAGCTGTAAATATGTGGTGTTAAATCTTTTAAATTCTGGGGGCATTGTTAGGCATCAGTATGCTAACAAAGTGTCTATCGGATCATCCAGCAGTGTCTGAAACTGCCTCACCCACACCTTCCCAACATTAGAACTGTCAATCATTTTGAAACCCACAATCCAAGTTCACACAGCAGTTGACCAGGTGTGCGGAGGAAGCAACTGCAACACCATGAATGCCTTCGAGGAGAGACTGTCTTAAAGTATGATTCATTGCCCTACCTGATGATATGAAGAACTGTTGTTCAATGAATACATTCAAAACTAAAAACATTACTAAAGACCAATCAGCTGTGTGACCACTGAGTCTAGTTTGCATTGTTAGTTTCTGATTGATATTATGGGTGAATGTGATGTGCTGTTGTGTGTAGCTTTGTATTTTGTGTTTTGTATGGTGTATTCTGTGTGGGTTTTTTTTGTTTTTGTTTTGTTTTGGTTTTTTTGTTTGCTTTTGTTTGGGGTTTTTTGTTTGTTTGTTTTTTTGCTTTGTACTGTTTGTTGTTGTGCTGTTGTATGTTTTGATTATGTGGGACTACAGATGCAAATTAGCCTCGAGCTAACTCCGGTGCAGTGCATCTTTAATGTTTAAAACTGCACACTGTCCCAATCAATAAATCAAATCAATCGATTGCATCTCACCCCTCACTGTGCACCATGTTCAAGGGTGGCCATTTGGGGAAGGGTACACATTTTCCTTTAGATGAAGTCAGACAATAATACCGGTGACAAATGAAAGGAAAAACCAACATAAAGTGTCTTAGTAAGGTGTTTGGCTATCATGTGCTGCCAGAACAGCTTTGATGCTCCTTGGCATTGATTCTACAAGTCTCTGAACTCTACCGGAGGGATGAACACCATTCGTCCAAAAGATATTCCGTCATTTGGTGTTTTGATGATGGTGGTGGAGAGCGATGTCTCACATGTCGGTCCAAAATCTCCCATAGGTGTTCAATTGGATTGAGATCTGGTGACTGTGAAGGCCATAGCATATGATTCACATCATTTTCATACTCATCAAACCATTCAGTGACTCCTCGTGTCTGATGGAAAGGGGTATTGTCATCCAGGAAGAGACCACTCCCATCAGGATAGAAATGTTTCATCGTAGGATAAAGGTGATGACTCAGAACAACTTTGTATTGATTTGCAGTGACTCTTATCTCTATGGGAACAAGTGGACTCAAATCATGCCAGCAAAATACCCCCCCCCCACAGCATAACAGGATCTGGACCCCCTAGCTGTAGGGGTCAAGCATTCAGGGCTGTACCGGTTTTTCCTTTAATTTGTCACCCATCTGTACCTTCTTTATCTACTTATAAAACTTACCATCTGTGATCAGAGATTATTCGAATCCATCATCCAACTAGTTTTCCATGTGCATATTCTGTACAAAAGTGTCCTAGATAATTCAACAATACCAGGATTAATGTTAAGGTTTTAATTGTTTTTCCTTTGATTCTGAGAAATACATTTTTTTGTCAGTTTTTGATGGCAGTCATCCAATAAAGCACTCCAATGTTAACACATATAACACATATAATACATTCTACATGTGTGTGTATCCATGTTTAGTCTCTGTGTGCAAACTCGTCCTGGTCTCATTTTAATGTGTGTGCTTGTTTCATGCATGTGGTTTGAGTGTCTGTCTGTGCATTCATGTATATGTGAGTGTATGTGTGTGTCTGTTTGCAATGGTTCGTGTGAGAAGCTCCATTCTCAGTTGGGCAGAAACAATGGAAGCTCTCTGATTACATCTCCTTGTACAGGCAGACAGGGTGTGTTTGTGTGTGTGTCACATCTTGTACCATGGCCACATAAACGGGATGGAGGGGTTATCAAACTGGACTTTACATTTCACATCCCTCATTTAAACCCTGCACGTCTCCCTTTCATATTTTTCATCAAACTGGACTGTAGATGTTCAATGCATCCAACCTCCACTGTTACATCATTTATTTATGCATATGTCATGTTTAATTTTTACTCTTGTCACCTTCATATATTTCATACACTTCATTTCTTTGTCCATAGCACAGTCCATATTATATTTGACTTTATACAGTCAATATTTAATTTCAAGTTTTATATCTCATTTCAAAATTATTACTATTCTATTTTGTAAATCGTTTTTAAAATTTCAATTTAATTTAAATATTACTTCATTTATACCATCATTATTTTTATTACATTACTTTTATCTATTTATATTCTTCTGTTTTACTTTTTTGGGCAGCAAACGCCGAGACACATTCTTTATATGCTTGCATTGACTGATAAAACAGATTCTGATTGAATGGACTATGTCATGCTAACATTAAATCCCAAATAGTAAATAGTAGCCTCTGCATGACCTGGGAATGAGAACACGTTGGTCTTTCTAGCCCTAACCCTACTCTTAACCCTAACCCTAACTCTAACTCCTAACCCGTTTTTTTTTTTTTTAAAAAAACTACAATTCCCTAGAGCCGCGCCATGCAGCTTGATACAAATCAGCACCACAGTTGTGATTCTTCTGGTTTGTAAAGTAGGGTTGTATATAGGGTTCTAAAAAGATATATTTACTGAAAATATCAAATACCTAGTACAGCTGAACAAGTAATTACATTGCATCTAGATGGTCTATGTTAAGAAAAAGTAAAGATGTTGGTTTATTTCAGATATAACTTTATTTCTCAGAATCGAAGGAGAAATAATTAAAATTGATGGCCTTAACGTTAACCTATCAAACTGTTGAATTATCAAGGACACTTTCATGTTTTTGTGGTGAGAAATGTGAAAGATATCATTAAAAGAAAACCTTAACATGGTGACAGTGAGGAAAATATTTCCGGGCAGGTCCTCCAGTCAAATTTTGGATTTCAAATTCAGTTCATCCCCAGGGGCGCTCTAAAATCTCTGTTTTTATTGAAAGAACATCATCAAACAATTACATAATATAACACAAATAATATAGATAATTACACAATGCAAAGACAATGATTCAAACATGTAAGTTATGTGTTTTCAGTGATAGCAGCATCCGTAGCAGCCACCATAGCAACGATAGCCTGAAAAAATCTTTGTAAAAACTGACAAACTAAACATCATATACATTCACTGAACTAAGATTTTGAAAATAAAATGCGCATTTCTCATAGAAATGTTATCAAAACGCATTTTAATGCTAAAAGTATTTTAAAATTTAGCATTTTCCACTAAGAAAATGTGGACAAAGGCCAATAGAAAAGAATAGGCTGAAGAAAAAAATAGAATAAAAACAAACAAAACAGAAAAACATAGACATGTCACAATTTTAGAGCCGTTATTGTGAAATTAATACGTTTTTGCTGTGGACCAATGTAGCTATTACACATTTTGATGTGAGACTGGGTTGGCTGTTGGTGGCCTTACACTTCCTTTCTGTTCATGTCCAAACTGCTAATAATATGTATTTACAGTAGACGTCTCTTCTGTAGACGGAGGAATATCAGCAGGCACCATGAGAATCACACAAGTATGTAAATCCATAAAATTTCACTTTTCCTCCCAGCCATACTATGTTGAAAATGTCAGCAGCATTTTCTATATATAACCCCACAATTTGACTGCTTTATTTCTTCCTGTGTGGCACCACATTTTTGGCACCACATACACATGTAATCATGAGGAATGGCATGCTATGCCATTTGGCAGCGATCTAATGTATACTCTTAGTGAAATATGCAAAAATACCAGAAAGTGATGTAAGCTTTTAAACATTATAGGTTCTTATTATCTGGATTCACTTTTCTTCCTTTATAGGCTTATAGAACAGTCACTACATATCTTCATCATTTAGCATGTAGGACACATTTTATGAAAATAAAAAAATATAAATGTGCTACTTTAAATGTTTTTCTTTTTTGTTTAATATTTGTTTTCAACATACAGCAAATATGGATAAGAGAAATTGTCAGTGTTCCTTGGATATAAAAACAATGGATATGCAAACCTCTGGTTACCAGATCTTGTCACTATCTTTACCAGGTCGAAGTGCCTTTAGGCCTATTTGTTTGACAGTTGACTTGAAAATTAATTTTCAGTTACACATTTCATTAGTTACTGACTTTTTCTTTACACATATACACCAAAACTATTTTTTTTTGTGTGTTTGTAATTAGAGAGATAGAGGTAGAGTTTAGGTTTTATGCTTTTTCAGACTTTATAATGATACTTATGAAAGTAGAAAGAGAGCAGTTTGAGAAAACTTAGAAATGCTGTCATTGCTACAATTTTGGCTGTCAATACACAAATTAAACATAAAATTCTGAAGCTTAGTCTTTGTCACGCAATCTGTAAAAGTAAGGAAACCCATGAGTGCAGAAAAGACCAGGACCTTATATCTATGAGCTCACAACTCTAATAACTGAGTCACTGATCTACCGTCATAAAAGATGACTCATATAATCCTGATCATGATATCGCATGGCCAACAGGTCACTTTCCCATAACACATCTCTTCTCTATCTCCTGACCCTTGCCGCCACCTTCCTGCATGCACATCTCCAATTCTAAGAAATTCCAAGAAAACCATGACATATTCCTGATTTTCTGATGAAATGGAGGCAAATGATGCTGCTTTGGAAGACAGAGAGATGAGTGGAGGGAAATGAAGGATAAAGAAGAGCTTAAAGATTTGAAAACAAAAACTAAAAGGGAAAGATAAATATGAAATATTTCAATTCTCCTGTTGAGGAGCCAGTGTTGTGAGAACACTAGCGTGAGAGTCACTAAAAGAAAAAGAGAAAATGACAGGGGTGATGGGAAAAAAGGGAAGACAACAAGACATAAGAGATGGGAGACAAAAACAAGTGTTTCGATTAAAGAACAGAGGCGTTGTGTTCAGTGGGAAAGGTCGTATATTGTCTTGCGGTGCTGCAATGCATTAATTACAGGAAAAGAAATGATAAACTCTGCTGCAGCGCTATGAATAGACAGACAGAGAGACAGACAGATTGCTGACAGTGCAAGCGGATGCTGTGACTGTCTCTGGTTTACTTACAGTTCAAGATGAAGTTTGTTCCATTTTGAATTGTAGGCGTGTAGGCCAACACTCTTGTTCACAGACTGTGAGCAGGTAGAAAAATGTTCAGTGTCTTGCTTGCTTCAAAGACGCTCTGACAGGACAAATAGTTATTGATGGCCTTTGAAGGAACCGATTAGACCATAGCTGCTGCTTAAACAATTGTCCAGTCTCAGATTATTTTTTTTTATTTCAGGAAAATAGAGTTCAGCTATAGTCTAGAGCCACGCTAGCGCCTTTGTTAGACTGCAAAGCACAGCGGCACAATGCTAACATGCTAATGCTAAGCAGATGTAATGTTTACCATGTTCACCATCTTATTGTAGCCTGTTAGCATGCTAACATGTACTTAACACAAAAGCTGTGTCTCAAATCACATACTTCTGTTAGTACACTTTCATGTAGTACACTGTGTACACTATATGTTACTGGCGTAGTGCGCGAATTTTGACAGGGTAGCATTGTCTCAAATCAAACGCAGCTGTTGTGCACTTACCAGGAATGACCATCGCAAATTAGCATTAGCTAGCGTTAGCATTCGCGTTATCGTTCGCGCTACCAAATCATTACAGACTGCTAAATTAACCCAAAAAACATACTGATGGCTTATATCCGACAACAATATAGTGGTAGTGGTGCTTAGTGCTAAAAAACACATGTATAACTTAAATTTGTATAATGTGGCGATGTTCACTGTAGTTACAACGTACCCGGCTGCCATTTCCAGTTTGAAAAGTGGTCCTTCCCCTTCCACTACGTAGCCAAGATGGCAACCATTGAGGGTGAGAAGTATCCATAATTGCACACTCAACTTTTTGACTGTTTTGAGTGCACCATCCAGGTACTCACAGTGCACTGCATTTCCCATACTGCTCAGTGTGAACGCACTTATGCACTCAAAATGTTAAGTATAAGTACAGAAGTATGCGATTTGAGACGCAGCAAAAGTACTCTACAGCTGATGCTAATGCAAATTCATTTTGATTATTTGATCATGAACCAAAATACTGGGCAAATTAAAATTTTTGCTAACAATAACATTTTACTGTTTTTACTTGTGAGCTATTGTGAAACGCACATTCCATCCCTTTATAGAGGACAAAGTTTTTCTAACTCTGAACAATCATTCAGTGACTCATCACATCCCACATGAAGTAACTCTATACGTTCTAAAATTACTTCAATCATTTTATTCATCAGTGCCAAGTTGAATTCTTGCAAGTGCATAAATAAACACAATAGACCTTTCCTGTATCTTAATCAGTATTTGCCACAACCTCTGAGTCTGAACCTCAGACATTTTAAAACAAACAGTGAAGTTTTCATTCTGTCACTGTGTCTCCGAAAGGGAAAAAAAAATTTGTTGTTTACTATCAGCCTTTGCAGCAGTTTGGAAAAACAGTCTCGTTTTTCACACTTGTGCTCATATTTATGAACTTATTCAATCAGGGTTTGGACTGACTTTCATACACTCCATGTAAAGGTTTGCATAAACCTTCAGTTCAAGGGGAATTTAGGAAAAAAAATGTTAATTTTTCAATCACGCCCATGCATTTTTGGTTCATAAAACATCACACATAAACACATAAATGACCATGCAGACATCCAACACAAGCACAATTTCCAAAAAAACAGACTCATTTTCTCATTGAGCAGCATCTTTTGAATTGTACAGTGGGTTTTCAGTGACTTTCATGGGATCGTGAAACTCTGCTTGGAGCCTACTCAGCATGCCAAAGACTTGAAGAGAAAAAACACATAATTACCAAAAAAAGAATGTAACAAGGTTTATTCATGCAGCGTCAGCAGGGTGCAACATCAAAACTGGAAAAAAAAATAACCAGAGCTTTCAAAAATAAATTTTATGTAGCTAATATAGCTTTGTGCATGCTGTAGGTCCTCCTCTGTCAACAAAACACCCGACAAACTGACTCAGTGGTTTGTTCAGTTTTTGCAACTTATAAAGCAGTTCACACCTCATTCTGTGTTTTATGTATTCTTATTTTAGGATCTCTTTTATAGAGTACTACACAGGTGTCGTGATACTTTTTTCTCCACAGTTTGCATTTATTCCATAACCATTTTTTACAGTCATTAATTGAGGCACAGTTTGCTTGAACTGAGGTGCACTATGCCTTAGTACTGTCATTGAACAGGACCCCCCCCCCCCTCAGAAAAGAAGTTCCCTGTTCCCTGTCGCTACGGTTACAGGTGAGAAGATTTTAAAATAAAATTTACCACAACAATCATTTCATCTGTGGCGGCTAGCCATAAAAGGGTGCATGTATGACAACCTCACCAGTAGGGGTGTGCCCGAATACAAACACAAATTTATACAAATATTTGTTTCATACAAATATTTTAAAAATTATTTGTTGGGGGTGTTCCCCAGAGATAAAGTTGAGCTACTGACACAAGCAAAGTGCTCTTAAAGACTCTCCATAAACTATCTTTCGACAAAGTTAGGTTGTAAAAAATAGGCAATAAATGAAAAGTGCAAAGCAATAATTGCCTTTGAAGTTCCTCCCTACACGTTAGACGGTGTGCTGTCTCTGTGTTATGGGTGTACAGATAGATAGGTCTGGCTGCAATGAGGCGATGACTAAAGTTTTAGCTCAGTAATTATAATAATTTCCTAAAATTAAAAGTGTAATAAAAACAAAAACAGGATTTTTAAGCCTCTTTCCACTTTTCTTCGAATACAAATACAGATACAAATAATTTTGCTGCTTAAACAAATACAGATACAAATACAAATACTGGGATCTCTGCACATCCCTACTCACCAGCCATAAAGATGAGTTCAGAGTCAGCAAGCTTAAATTATTTTTATATATTTGAAATGATAAAAAAGTAGACTTTAGTTGTTAAGCATTTAATAGTATTTCAAATCAAGTTATACAGTATGAAATCGACCACAAAAATAAATCTATTTTGTAGTCTTTCCATACCATCCATGCAAGACATACTTTTTTAACACTAGTTTCCTCCTGATCCTCCCGTCATCTAATTCAAGCACGAGGATGTAAAACCAATAAAACAATGAAATTCATGAGTGACTGGATGAGTTGCCAGTCAACAGCTCACACAAGGGAAGCTGTTCACATTGGAATTGCTCCCAACCATCAATAATTGTAGCTTATGTATTGCACTCTTTTAACATATATAGCATTATATTAGGTCTAATGTAAGCGATTTTCAGCACCAATGGTCCAGTCCAGCAGATGGGAGCAACGCAACAAAAAAGTAACGTCCAAGCGCAAGATGCTTTTAAACATTAAAGGCTCAATATGTAACTTTTCCGCATTAAAATGTCTAAGAACGATTAGACCTGTGTTATATATTTTGTTGAGTTGTGTACTTATATTATCCCAAATGTTTCCAACATGTTTCAAACCCAGAGAAACCTATCATTTTAATAAAGATAACAGTCATTTGGTTGCCTGTCAATGGCGTCATATATCCTTTGCGCATGCATCAGCGTTGTGGTTGTCTGCCAGACGCTGTTGTAACTTGACTTAATCGAGTTTTAAGCCACATTTTTATGATACATTTTTTTTTATTATGGTTGTTTTTATCTCTATATTTTAACCAGGATCTTAAGTTATCAGAGAAACAAACTGAGCAAATGTTAGCAGCAGCTCAGCTAGCAGCACCTCCAGATGTCCTGTGTCCACCAAACAGCATCAGAGAAACGATGATTTTTAATGTGAAAGTGCTTTATTCAGTGTTTACCAGAATTAATCACTGTCTGTTTGTTTTGGAGAGGAGGAGACCTCTGCGGATAATTTGGCTCCCGGTAAAAACCAACAATGAACAATGAACACTGAAGAAATCCTCACTGGGAGAAGCTGGGTGTTTAACAATGAAGACAACAACTCCTATGATCCTACACTACTTCACGACATCATCAAACTCCATCTTGTAGTTGCCGTTATTGTTTCGATTGAGAGACCGCTAGTGGCAGAAAATTACATATTGTGCGTTGAAGCAGAAAAGCAGAATATGACAACCAAGCCAAGACAACATTTTAATGAAGTTTATCTATTTATTTGTTTGCTTGTTTGTTTATAGGGGACAATGCATATTGATCGACACTGACATTTTAAACAACATGTAACATGTACAGTACCAGTCAAAAGTTTAGACATTCAAGGGCATTGGAAGATGACTTTTGATTGGTACTGTAAATGTGCCAGGGTTAGCGTAATAGCTAATTTATGCTAATAATATGAACACAACAAAAACTTGACAAATGGATTTATGAAAAACAGTAATGTTTATTCAGCATGCAGCACTTTCTTAAAGAAGATTCAATTAGTTCTTGAGTATGTGTAACGTTCTTCTATTGTTGGAGTCAAAGCGAAAGAGTGAAAGCAGAAAGCAAAAGCCTAAATACTGTGATGACTAACCATCACTGAATTTTATCTTCTCTTGCTAATATCGTCAGGCAAATAGTTGAAATTTTCTCTTCATTCATTCAAAGTAATTCACCAAATGACAGTGCTTTTTTTTGGCAAAACCTGAGTCGAGGTCAACTTTTTGCTGGATGACCCCTTGTTTTTTTGTGCTGGAACCCTCTGCATCACCATCCTCACTGAGCCAACACAGCTGCTTTATTGTAATCAAAGACAAGGCTGCATTTTTTTTTCACACAGTGCTGATGGGAAGAGGTGACCAAAATAAAAAGGGGTCTTCCTCTGAGGAGCAAATGTCATAGCTATCTACGATTTAGCGTTTGAGATATTATGTGAAAATGATTGTTAGTTAGAGGAGGAACTGACATAGATGTTTCTTTGTTGGGTAAGGTTTAGCATTAAAAAGGCCAATAATACTGAAAATGAAAGTCTTTTTCATACCGCTACTGAGGACTCATCAAGGCTCAGGTAAACCCCATATTTAAAGGTCAAAGGTCATTGAAATGATTTGTGTGAGAGACAGTGTGTTTGGTTGTCTGTGTTTGTGTCAACTGTTGGTTCTTTTGTATGCATTATGCAACTACATGTGTGTGTGTGTGTGTGTGTGTGTGTGTGTGTGTGTGTGTGTGTGTGTGTGTGTGTGTGTGTCAGTGGGTGATAGAGGTAGGGGATTCCCGCAGCGACCCGTGTTAACAGTTTGTGTGTGTCTCCCATCCATCATCACACACACTTCCCTCCTTCAGCGTGTTTGAAAATAGAACGGTGTGTGAACATGACCTCTCCCACACATAAACACACACACACACGCACATATACACACACACACACTAGTAAACACACCCATTACGATGCCATTGTGTCTTGGTTTTTTTGTCCAGAATGTGGGTGCGTGTTTGTTTGTGTTTGTGTGTCTTGTGCTTGTGCGTGCGCGTGCGTGTGTGTGTGTGTATGTATGTGTGTTTATTATCAGGAGTTGTAAGGAAAAATGTCCCGCTTGCCATGTCCTCCCTCCTTCTTTCTGTCTCTCTCGCTCTCTTTTCTTTCTCGCCACAAAGTCTGGAGTCGCTGCCAAATTTCCTTTGTGGCAAAGGTGTGGTGCCACGACACTGTCTCACACACACACACACACACACACACACACACACACACACACACACACACACACACATATATTCATCCTTGTTTTGCTGTAGAAACATCCACACTGTGGATGAGGACATTAAGTGATAGTGAACTCTGATATGAGAGCAAAACAGACAAGGTGGAGGTGAGGAACACTTGCATGCCAGGCGAAGTGCTGCTTCCTCTGCTGAGTTCATTATTTTCTACATCAGGACACTCTTATTGAAAAAAAAAAATGAATAAGGGGAGGCTGCAACTTTTGTGTAGCTTTCAGGATGGAGATGTTGGTCCCCAGAGGATGAAACCTGATAATCTGACTTTACATCAGGAACAGGTTAACATGTCAACTTGTCCAATACGTGTTCATGATAAGATACCTTTGCTTAAACTAAATATCATTATAAAATAGGTAGTTGAAGTCTTGCAGTCTGATTGGTTGACAGCTATGGTATAATGAGCGTTTACTATGGCCATGATGTTTAATGTCCTTTTAATAGGTCTATTTTTAATCATTGCTCAGCAGCTACCGTTAAAATATTGCCTGCGATCTGTGAGCATGCAGGGACGACGCAGAGCTCCATCAACCGCTGTCTCTGCAGCACCGTGGTGCAAAAACTTTCAGATGTGAAGCTTGAAGCAAGAGAGATAATGTTCATAAGCAGGCACAGAGGTGAGAGCTCAGAACTGTTGGCGACTGAAGCACAGTGGAGCAATGCATCTCCTTGCAAAATTAGTAGGCCTAATATTTTAAAAACACTTTGCAATGTAACCCCAGTGATGTTGGACAGTTTTTGCATTAGTGTACAAATAATGGGAATGTTCAAATTAATGTGAATAAATAAACTCTGGTGAGATCACTGACTTTCTTGAAAGTTAGTTTAGCAGTTTACTAACGTTGCATAGCAACCGCAGGCAGCTGGGAACTACTTTCTTGTAAGTGAATCTTGTAATGTAATCGTTATTTAATTATTGTTTTATTGGATCGTGTCTGTAATTTCTATATTGTAATATTTGGTAACTGTTTTATAAAACCGATATCTCACTCTTGGCGGTGGTATATTGTGTTTATATCACATGTTCGGCAAAACAACGCCCCTTAACTGTGATATAATCACAATATACCACCACCAGTCGTGAGACATTGCTGAAATATAAGCTATAGTAATAGGGACTGTGATTTTAAGAAAAAGCCATTAAAGGTGACATACTGTATCAGGCACATTTCCAGGTCTATATTTATATTCTCTGGCTGTTCTTTGATATATTTACAGTTCCCCTCAGTTCAGCCTCCGTCAGGTTGCTAAAAAACAGGTTGTTTTAGGTCCTGTCTCTTTAAGGCCCTCCTCCTGATGTGCCCACTCTGTTCTGATTGGCCAACTTCCAGAAGCTTCCGCTGACTGCAGGCTACTTGAATAAACAACAGTAGTCGGATTTTGCTTATTTTTGCGCAACAACAACCCATATAACAACCTCGACAATAAAGACTGCAAAACAGAAGACCGTTTATGGGCATGCCCAACAAGCTGACCTCAGCTTGTCATGGAAAGTAGAAAAAACATTGCAAACGAGGTGTTGAGTGCAGGCTGAAGCCCTGGCTTTTGTCTTGCCAGGGATAATTACATACGTTTACCTCAGGATTTGGAAGTTTGACCGGTTTTAACATAGACATCCAACATCATAACAGTATATAGATGATAGAAAATCCCCCAGAACCATGACATGTTCCCTTTAAAGGAATACTTCAACATTTTGTGCGTGACACTTATTTAGATAAGAATATCGATATCACACTCATTTGTGCATTCAGTGCAGAGCTGGAGCTAGAGGTGATAGCCTAGCTTAGCATAAAGACTGGATCCAAGGGGAAAAAGTTAGCCTTGCTCTGTCCGAAGTTTAAAAAAATGTACTTACCAGCAACTCTAAAGCTCACTAATTAACATGTTGTATCTTGTTTGTTTAATCTACAGAGAAACAGAAATGGAAAAATGAGGTTTTAGGGGGAATGTCATGGTGAAACTAATATAACAGTTTATCCGTTACCAGTGGCCAGATGGCTATAGTGCAGGTTGCCAGATACAGTGGGTGAGCACAGGTTCTGGTTTTGGTTTCTATACAAACAGAACGGTTGAAAACGCTTTTTGATTCCTATTTTTTCGTTCACCAAGAAATATGCTAATACACTAGGGGCATGGAGATTCATGTCAGCCCAAAAGGCAGCTAAAAGTAGGTGGTTAAGCTGTGTGTCTCCTCAAATATGACTTGATGAATATGAACTTAAATGTGTCCTGAATTGCCCTTCTCTATTAAATGAGTTGTACAAATAAACTTTCCTCGCATTGTTGCCAGGCATACAAATTTACATACCTAGATACCACTTTTACACCCACTGTAAAGAGTGACATACAGACATTAAGATGCTTCCGTCACTTCAGTGGACATTACATTGACTTCAATTCATTTCCTGGAGACTAATCCTAACCTTAACCATAGTCACCACATGCCTAACCCTAACCTTATAAAACCCCTAAATTTACCTTAACTTTAAACCAAGTCTTCACCCTATAATTAATGATGTACGTTAAGGGAATTTGCTTTTTTGTCCCCATAAGGGAGGCGAGTCACCACAACATAACTGTGTAAACAGATTTACGTCCGTACGTCCCCACAACATGAGGAATACCTGGACCACACACACACACAAACACACACACACACACACACACACACACACACACACACACACACACACACACAGGGAGCCTGGGATAGAGCAGTGGTAAGTGGGAGTAGTTCCTGGTTGGTCGAGCAGGAGGCTCTGAGACGCCACAGCAGTCTCTCCTGGAGCTGGGTGTGGGGAGGAAAAAGTGTGTGTGTGTGCGTGTTTGTGTGTGTGTGTGTGTGTGCAGGGGGTCATTATATTGTGGTGGAGGGAGGGGGGTTGTGGGGCATGTCCTTGGCAGACAGACAAACACATCACATATAATATTCATTTTAAGAGGTCTTTTAGTTGAAGAATGACTTTAAAGCAGCTACAGTTTTTCCTTTCAAAATCACCAAGTAGACAGCGGCTGTGTTCATGAGTCAGTATTTGCTTTCACAGGAAAAAAAAAGAAAAAAAAAGTAAATTTGTACTACAACATGAAAATAATAGTATTTAAAAGTGTTACAACGATATATTGAATCCAAGAGCTGTAGAAATTCCATCAACATTTTATCATTTCCATATTTGTTTATAGAGCGTTTTCCTGGGAACTCCAAGTAGCTCATGAATGAAACACTTCTCTGCAAATGAAAAGGCAACGTGTGGACTCTTTCTTTCATCGTATAGCAGCAAACACTGACTTTTCATTTTGTCATTGCCTCAGAGAGAGAGAAAGAGAGAGAGAATGTGCATGTGTTTGTGTTCATTCATGTCTTTCCATTCCATTGACGTAGTATGTGTAATCTCACTACACCTAGTCACCACGGTGGAAGGTATGTGATATGGAAATAGTCGTGTGCATTAACTTATGTGTGGGAAAATCTCCACTATTTTAGAAAGTCTGACATGTGGCAGGCGTGAGAAATTGACTTTTGCATGCAGCTAGGGCTGCAACTAATGTTTATAATGTAATTGTTATTTTATAATTAATCTCATATTTTTAAGAGGAACCAGTGAATCTTCAGCATTTATTGCTTTATAAATGACTCAAATGATGAACTGAACCAAATCTGCTGATGATTAACTTTATATTGATGGAATAACCGATGAATCACTAGTTGTGCCACAGTAGCCTAGTGGTCAAAATTCATGCACATAACTGCTTAGTCTGCGGTTTGATTCCAGCTCTGGATCTTTGTTACATGTCATGACCATCTCTCTACCCGTGTTTCGTGCACTTTTGATTGAATTTTCATCATCTTAAAAAATAGTTGTTTCAGTACTATGTATTTTTGTATATTTTCAGTGAAATGCACTTTAAATGCAGCTTCTGAAACTCAAGAAACTGTGTTTTTGCTGCTGCATCAATTGAATCTAGAACTTATTGCTGCCAGACAATATGCCCGAACCCCCCATCACCCACTCCCCTCAACCTTCACCCGCCCCTTACCCAGCCCCTGATCGCCCATATGCTCGCCTGTCTCTCTCTTTCTCTCTCGGTTAGTTGTTGTTAAGCTCAGCCACTAATCGCTCTGGTTGGGACTGTGGTCGACTCTGTTACCACTGTCCTGCCCTCAAATACACACACACACAGGCACACCCACACTGTAAGCCCACATTAACACATATAACACATACTATATGTGTGAGTATTCTTGTTTCGTCTCTCATTTGTGCGCAAACTCGTCTCGGTCTCGTTTTAATGTGTGTGTGCTTGTTTCATGCATGTAGTTTGAGTGTTTATGTATATGAGTGTATGTGTGCGTCTGTTTGCATGCGTGTGTATCTTGAATGTGTGTATTGGTGTGTGTGAGAAGCTCCATTCTCAGTTGGGCAGAAACAATGGAATCTCTCTGATTACATCTCCCTGTACAGGCGGACAGGGTGTGTGTGTGTGTTAGTGTGTGTGTGTGTGTGTGAAGCTTCAGGGGGGAGGAAAGGGTGGCGGTCACAGAGGAGGAAAGAGGGGGAGGCAAAGTTTTGGACCTCCCCCCTCCCTCCTTTTCTCTGTCTCCCACACACACTCGTCCCTTCCCCTCACGCCTGTCTGGCGTCTTATTGGTTAAATTCCCAGCTATATATTTATCTGATTGGTCAGGGCGGAGTATATATACACACTGTGGGTTGGTTAAATCTGGCCACAAGTTTCAAAACTTTCAAACAGGACAGACAGACGAGAGACAGTGAGTCAGACGGCCTGAGTGACGGAGGGGAATCGAGCTTTGGACAAACCACCACACCACACACTCCAAACAAGAACTGTTGTCTTTTGAGAAAAAAAAAAAAAAAGAGTGAAGAAAAGAAAGAGGCAGAGTCATTGTGGATCATTTTCAGGGGGAATATCCTGCACCAGAATTTGTTTGTTTTCTCTTTCTTTCTCCTCTTCCCTCTCCTCTCAGATCTCGATGTTTTTCTTTGGGATTTGTGCTCCAAATCCATCAAATTCTTCTCTTGATCTTAATCCTCTTTGTTTTGAGTTACAATTTTTTTCCAGAACTTTGCAACCCAACAAACTGAGACAGACGTTTTCAGAATCTCACTTGGACTAAAGACAAGGTTGAATCCGAGTCCGGTTCTGGAATGAATTTAACTGAGCCCAGTCTTTTACATCCCAGTCGGGTGTCCCTCAGGGGCCCCTGGGCATCTGGGACCCCGAGTCCTGCTTCTGATTCCGAAATGGGTTTTGAGCAGAGCCTCTCTGGAGACTGCAGTTCTCCCGATGGCCTTGGAACTGGAAACATGAGGAGAGCAGAACCGAGGATTTCTCTGACACCCAGTTCAGGGGGACAGAGTCCGGACCTGACCCAGGCAGGAGGCATGGGCACAGCTGATGGGAAGGCCGTGGGGGGCGAGCAGAGGATCCGCAGGCCCATGAATGCCTTCATGGTCTGGGCTAAAGATGAGAGGAAGCGACTGGCCCTGCAGAACCCCGACCTGCACAATGCTGTTCTCAGCAAGATGCTCGGTAAGACAGAGAACAAAAACTTCAGCCTCATCAGGGCAAAAAAACTTATGAAACTGTATTAAGAGCATCAGAACTCTCCAGTGAATCCAGACTGATAAGATTAGCAGCTTTTTAAAAGTTCAGATGTGGCGCATTTAATTTTTTTGCATTTATTTTAACTTTGTTGAAGCATCAACCAACATATCAGCCAAACAAAAGTTTCATAATATAACTTAAGGTATGTAATTGTGACTGAACATTTTTGCAATTTTGCTTTATTGCTCAGTGACAAAACTCACACATCTGAGCCACTGTAGTCACAATATAAACCATAAAGAGCATCATATCAGAATTACTGCAATAAAAATGTCTGGCACACAAATATACATATTTATATGACTACACAGTGTGCATATTACATTCTTTTTTTGACAAAACTGCCTAAAAACATATATAATTTAAATATAACTTTAAACCAATCCAGTTCTGGTCCCATGATGTTTATATGTAGAGTCTATACTTTTGTAATAAAACCCTAAATTTCAGGACTTTTATTAACTCTATATGTATGCCCTTTTATAGGCTATTATAGTTGGTTTATTTTATTACAGGTAAGTTGCAGGGGAAGTATTTTTTGAAGAATGGAGATAATTTACTGAATTATTGTTGGAATCTATAAACTAATACAGATTTACAGCTTACTGTGTTGCCAGGTTTGAGAGGTTTCACGTGTTAACAACTTCACTCTTTACCCCTGGAACAGTAAACTGACATCTGTAATGAATTATGATTGGCTGAAGAACAACTGTACAGCTTCCCATGTTAGATGTTTACCTGATGTTTTATCTAAAACAACTTGTAGTGAAATAAAAGTAATATTTCACGCCTAGATCTCCACATTAAAGTGATGATATTACAGTGATTGACTCTGACTCACACTGGAAAGGTGTAAAAAGTGTTTAGTGTGTAGTTCCACAGTGGGGAAAAAAAGTTTCAAAATGTATTGAGAAACTTCTCAAACCACTCCTGCAGCATGAATCACTTCTCTTCTGTCCATCCATGTGCTCATTATGTTCCAAATGCCATAGTTTTGTCAAAATAAGGAATCCGCTGTAACTGGCATGAATCCAAGTTGACCCCAACCGCTGCTCTCCTCCAGTGAGGAAAAGTTTTTACGACCACATTTTAACTATACTGGGGGTTTGATTTTAATCTTACATTGACATTATGTAAGATACGACTGACACAAAAAAAGCCCAGTGTTTACCCACTTTAACGCATTGCTATTTGAGCAAATCCAAAGCACCACAGATTATATTGATTAAATTCAAAGACTGGACTCGGTTTGTGAAAGTTAAAAGCAGGAGTAATTAAAGTTGACACGTGTTAATGTCTACATTCATTGCAAATTTACGCCATAATACTAGAATTCTTCATGCTCATGATGAAAAAGCCAAACAAAGTAAGATGAGCAGTTTTTACTGGTTTTTCTCTGTTGCTTTAGAGAGTGACAGGCTCTTTTCAGTATTAGCCTGCTTCACAAATACAATGTGTCATATCCACACTGAGAGCTCTTCAGTGCAACTGCAGTCTGCTGCTGGAGCTCAACTGCAAGCTTGAGACTCAGACTATTAAGTTTGTGGCGGTAAGGATGCGTCTCAAATCTGAAGGCTGCTGTTGTACCATAACACAAGTAATATGTGTTAATGCAATTTATAAATACATCAGATATATAACTACAGTTCACAGTACTTTCTGTGTCTGAAACAGTGTTGAATAATCCTGCCAGAATTAAGATGTGAAGGAGGTCTACTTTAGTAATTTAGTAGTTTAAACAACGCACAAACATGTAGAGACATGTCTTCATCAACTGATCTGAATTAAAATACACGTTGACACATACTGGTTTCCTTACTGTTCCCTTTCTAGGCATTACAGGAACAGGACCCATCTAAAATAAACATTTTAGCAGTTCACAGGTAGTGATGTACAGTTCCAGTCAACAGTTTGGACACACTTTCTTATTCAAGTGAATGAGAAGGAGTGTCCAAACTTTTGACTGGTACTGTAGGTGTTATTGGAGTGGTTTCTGAGTGAGAACGTCAGTGGCTTCAGTGTGAGTGCTACTGTCATTGTCATTTTTGTTGTAGTTGTAGTTTTTGTTGTTGTTTTTTGTTTGTTTGTTTCCCTGGCACTTCAGTTTTATTAAATTAGACCCAGCAAACCTCCCAAAGGATCGACAGGATATTCTGGCACCCAAAGCAGAATCTTAAACACTTACACTTAGATTACAAATACATTTAGGCTTCAGTTGAATGGATAATAATGTGGATTCCATATTGACTTAAAAGCTTCAGTTGCACCAACACAAAACTGAGGCAGTGGACAACTGGTGGCATCCTAAAACCTGCACTCTGGCATCTCAAAAGCTTGCTCTTATAGTCCTAATGCATTTGTATACTGTATACATTATGGTTAGTGCACTCTACAGTATGTTGCAGTAAATTGGTGGAGTTGTTGGCTTTATGGTCTTCTTCTCTTGTTTCTTAATAAATAAACGTGTCAACCAAACGCAGCTGGTTGACAGATAGATTAATAGCTGATTTAAATGTCATTTTGGACAAACTGGATTATTTCAGCAAGTTTTGACGTTGATTATATTGCTTGATGGAACCAATGATGTTACTGATGATTTGGTGTAGATGAGTGGGATAAAGACAATGCAATCCTTCTCTTGGGTACCTTCTGTCTTGGTCAAAGTTTTGTAACTAACCTTCTCCATATTTTCCAGGTCAGTCATGGAAGGCCCTAAATGCTACAGATAAGCGCCCATTTGTGGAGGAGGCAGAACGTCTCCGTGTCCAGCACCTCCAGGATCACCCAAACTACAAGTACCGGCCTCGCCGCAAAAAGACCACCAAAAAACTTAAGCGGGTTGAGCCGGGGCTCCTGCTTCACAGCTTAGCCCAGGGTGGGGCACCAGGCCTTGGGTTAGGGCCTGGCATCAGCCCCTTGGGTGCAGAAAGCATCTCTGGAGGCTCTGCCTATGGACATCCAGGCGGCCACCCTCCACACCACCACCACTCCCACCACCTGCTGCCATCTCTGGGGCACTTCAGGGACCTCCAGGCCCCAGGACACCAAGAGCTAGAGAGCTATGGCCTGCCAACTCCAGAGATGTCCCCCTTGGATGTTCTGGACGATGGAGCTGGAGAGTCTGTGTTCTTCCCCCAACATATGCAAGAGGAGGCAGGGATGGGAGGTTGGAGTGGGTACCACCACCACCTTCACCATCATAACCCGCATTACAGCCATCACTACAACAACCACAGTCACCATAACTCCATGCATGCTGCAGCAACACACAGTCAGGGTTCAGGAATGAGTGTTGGAGCCAGTATAAGCTCTGGCATGACTTCCAGTTTAAGTCCAGGTAGAAGTTCCAGAATTGATTCTAGAATGACTTCAGTTGAGTCAAATATGACCTCGAGCATGAGCTCTGTCACCTCAGTGTTGGCGAGTTCAGTCAACTCTAGGTTAAATCCTACTCATGCTGCCAGTCACCACATTGCCTTGAGGAATCCTGTCAAGTGCCCACCTCCTCTCCCTGACTCCTCCTCTTCTGTTTCCTACCACCAGTCCTCCATCAGCCTCCCAGAGACGATAAAATCCCATCAAACTCCCCTGAGCACTGTTCCTGTCAGCTACTTCACCCAAATGTATGGGAGCAGTGCCCCAAATGCTACCCATTTCACTCCTTCTCACCTGGGGCAGCTTTCACCTCCTCCTGAAACATCTCCTTCTGCTTGCTCATCCTCCTCCATCCCCCCATCATTCCTCCCCCCTGTGCACTTAGACCCTTCAAATCCAGAGTCCTCCGGCCATTTGGGGTCTTCTTCCTCTGTTGAGTTTTGGTCCGAGGTGGACAGGCATGAATTTGACCAGTATGTAAATGTTGGAAGGAATCGAGAGGAGCCCTATGGACTTGGTGGAGGTTGTGGGGGTGGGTCCAAAGTCCTGGTTGGGCGCAGTAGCAATAGTGTTGGCGGTAGCATTAATAGCAGTGCTAGCAGTATCATTAACAGGGATGTCAGTAGCATTATGAGTGGTGCTGGTGGGTGTGATGAAGGAATCAGCCCTCTTATATCTGCTCTTTCTGATGCCAGCAGTGCTGTCTATTACAGTGCCTGTATCACTGGATAAATTCTCCATGAACTCATCTCTTATATGTACCTCCTTGTATACTACATAGTATACAAGGTTTGGTTTCATTTGAACCATTGTTATATGATAGGGAAGAAGTATGTCGGGAGGATTAGTTTTGGCTCATAATTTCAGTCAAGTCATGGTCATGTCTTGCTTATCCCTCATAGATTCCCACTCTAATTTAAAAAGTTTTTTAAAAAATACTAAAAAGAAATGAGCAGCTGGGTAAAACCAAAACCCACAGTTTTTGGAAAATGTGCTAACTGGAAAAAACATAACTGGAAAAGAAGGCACTTTTGTCAAATAAAAATAAATATATAAAAGCTAATTACTTATTTTTTACATTCATTAATGCATTCCTAAACATGATCTTGAGCAGTGTGCCAGCTAGCTAACCAGCTTTCCATGATAGTTACGTGCTAGTGTTGGTAGTTTAGACTTCAAGTATGGTCAACATGTTATCAATGTTTGCATAGATAACTTATGGCCTAATCACAGGGTTGGTTGTAGGACTTGTGGCTCTTGGCACCTTTGTAGGCAGAAGCTCTAGCAGCAGTGTTTGCTTTGGCAGTGTTTGCAATCACCTACAATTAATCACTTAGCTAGCACAGTAGATGATGATGGCTTTAGCTAACTAAAGGAGAAAAAAGTCACCATTTATGTTGCATCACTCCAACCTTGATGCTCTTTATCAAGATATTGTCTACTGATCCAAACGCACAGCAGATAGGGGGGGGGGGGGGGGGGGGGGGGGGGGGGGTGCTGATTCTGGTCAGAGGCTTATATCTTTTAACTTTTGCACTCAAGGCACTTCTCAAAGTGTGGTGGCCAGATAAACAGAGGGCAGCTGGAGAACACCTTGCAATTAAAATATTTACTGAATTATCACAGTCTTTTAATTATTAGAAAGAAACTTTTCAGTTAGTTATCAATTGTGCCAGGTCAGTTAATATGTTATTTAATTGAAAAAAAGCTATGAGGGTTTTTTTTTCTTTGACCACTGAGGTTTACCTCCAGAGTAGTTGTGTCACCAAGAAGTTTTTTCAGAGCTAAAACCTTATTTCCAACCTGTGTGATTTAATTGATGCAGCAGAGCCTTATGGTTTTGGATTATAACAAAAATGTGGGTGTCAGCATGTCTAATGCTAATAAACTGGAAGACTTAAACAATAGCTGGATAAATTTATGACCTGGGAATTGGCCTACAGTCTTCAGGGATGTAGGATATCAGCAAGTGCTTGTCTTAGTTGAAGTGCCTTTGAGCAAGACATTAAGCCCCTTCCTATTCCACAGGTTTTGTTTCTCTGCACTCTAAGCCCTCTGGTGACAGGCAGTACATGCTATTGAAAGATTATGTAAAGAACATTATTTCTTTAATTGCACTGTGTGTACTGTGGTCATCAACAAATATGAACTTCAACATCATCTCTTATCATTTTTGACATCTCAGGATCAGACAAATATTCATCTCCACTGAGCTTCATGACGTTTAGATGAATTTATCTTGTTTGTTAAATGGGAACATGAAGGACAATGAAGGACAAACTTGGGAAAGAAAAAAGAGTCGATGGGAGAACTCGATCCAGCCGCCACATATCTCTTTGCCATGTTGTCGGGAAAGCCTTGGCCACGAACCCAGAGCAGACCACTGATGTCTCCCACAAACTATCAGGATGTTTTACAAGCCGGGTCAGGTTTTTTCTGACCGTGATACACGCCGTTTCCTCTCTGTCTCAGCCCATGACAGGGCCTCATGTCAAACTCCATGCCAAAATCTGCAAGTTTTAAGTTGCTTTGCTCCTTGGAAAACAAAGATATGATGCTGATTCAGAGGACTTTCCTTTTAACCAGTAAGCCTCTCTGGTATAACAAACATATCACTTGTTTAAACAAAAAGTTAAACAAATTTGAAAGGCATGGTTCATGGTTCATGTACAAGGTCTTATGATTTTTGGAGACCTTGGTTTAATGTAGCCGTTTACTGTATATATAGATGCTATGCCTCTCGGCAGTATGTGAAGGAGAAATTGAGACTATGAAATGTTCTCTTTGCACTGGGTTTAATGTCTTAGCTGTATAGAAGGAATACTACTTATTAAAAGTCAAATGTCTATAATTTTAAATATGTATTTGTACAGAGGTGTTTTTTTTGTTTTTTTCATAAATTGTTATTTTACTTAAAGGAATAGTTTGACATTTTAGGAAATATGTTTATTTGCTTTCTTGCCAAGAGTTAGATGAGAAGATCAATATCACTGTCATGTCTGTTTACTAAGTACGGAGCTGGAGCTGGGAGGCAGTTTGCTTAGCTTAGCATAATGACAGGAAACAAGGGGGAAACAGCTAGCCTGGCTCTCTTCACAATTCAAATCTCAGCCTAACTGAACCTCTAATACTTTGTAATTAACACATATTTCATTTGTTTTATTCACACAAAAACAGAAATGTAAAGTCAATCATTTGTAACATATGTTGGGTATTTACTGCTCCTGGCTGTTGTTTGTCCAGAAATAGACCACACAACTCCTTGTAAAAAAAACACATTTCTGTTTGAGTACAGGTGTCAATTAGTGAACTTTTATTAAGGCTAGCTGTTTCCCCGTCTCCAGTTTTTATACTAATTTAAGCTAATCACCTCCTGACCCCAGCTCCGTGCATCACACCCAAAAATACAGTAAGAGTGGTATCAATCAATCTTCTAATATAAGTATATTTGCCAAAATGCCGAGCTATTCCTTTCAGATGATTCAAATATAAAAGCATCTAAGCAGTGAGTTTTCCACTGTTCTCTTTTGTTGTTCCTCCAAAATGTTTTGTATTATAAAACTTGCCTTCAAAAGGAAATCTATAATTGTAAAGATCTTTTGTAGATCTTCATGGGTCTTACATGTTACACTTTGCTCAACCAGTGGCACCAGCAAACAAGAGCTGCATCATTGTTATTCACTTTTTTGGCTGAAAATTAAAACGGGAATTTGTTTGTGCTGAGAAAATGAAAAATCAACAGTTGTAGCCACTGTAGAGGTCTCTCTGTATGTGTTTATGTAGCATCTATCCTATAATAGTTTTGTATACAGTTGGAGCAAAAAAGCAGAGGTCTCTCTTCAAGCATTTACCCTGCATCTGTTCTGCATTAGTTCTACAGACAATACTTTTTTTGTACATGAAACAGTAGAACAAAATCAAGTATCTTGTACAGTGAAACCAGTTATATTTACCACACCGTTCCTTGTGTGGTTGAAATTGGTTGAAAACAGAGCAACAGTAGATTTTTCCAAACATTTCCTCTGGAGGATGGAGCCACAGAGCAGCAGCAGTTCAAGCTCGAAGTATTAGAAAAAGTCCTCTACATCTGCATTTGACATTCTTTTCTGTTGACACCAAACAGAGTCTTGTTTCCATTTTAATTTACTGTGACACACAAAGAACATCAGAGAGACAGGCGTTTTTTGGAGTCGTGCAATAACTCTGGGGCTTTTGGTAATAATTATCTTAAGAAAAAAAAAATGAAACAACCAAGATTTTGGGATTAAAACAAAGGACATTTTCTCAGCAGTCATATAACGACAAATTAAAACCAGGATTTTCCCAGAAGTGTCACTGTGATGCTTTTAAAGCTGTCTGACAGGGATCACTTTTTACATTTTCTAAGTATAGAAAATGGTTTTGTTTGTGTTTATATTTGAAAAATGTGGGTTGGCTGTAAATTGATCTCTTCTGTTTCATAAAGTAATTTTACAAAATAAACACTTCTAAGGCTGCGCTCTGGTTTGTGAGTCTTTGGACCAAGAAGTTAGCAAGAATTTATCAAAAAATAATCAATTATCCTTGTATATTCATGTCTGAGAGCAGACCAACACAACACAAAAACATCTAAAATAATTGTCATATGAGAACAAATTATTAAATGTTCATTTAAAGTTAGTTGGTATCATCATGTGTAGATGTTGGATACAAATATTAACCATCTTCAATTTAATTCTGTCAGAATATCACGATTAGAACATTTTTATTGCTTGAGTAAGTAAAACTTGAGCTCAATATGCAAATAGCAGTAGTCTTGGTATTAGTCATGACCGGAAAATGGGTCATCAGAGCTGTGAGTAAATGTCTCCATCCAATCACCACCGCCTTACTTTCCACCGTGCTGTATGAGTATCAAACTACTTCCTGTTTGTTGTCCTTCCTGTAACCCTTTACTAATAGTAAAAGCATTTTAAGTGTAACCCCTGAAATGTTCCTGTTTAAAGTTCTTGTTGTGCAGCAGAGCATTCTTCAAACCCACAAGCTTTATTTTGAAATTTTAGCGACCATCCAAAAGTTTCCAAAGATAGCAAATCAGGTTGACTTTTGGGGATATTTTCATGAAATAGAAAGGATAGAAAGGATATTCAGGTTTGAATATTTCACTCACTTCACAATACACTCACGCTATGGCCCCAGGCCGGTCTGAGAGCTGCTAATTGGTGCTGATATTCAGATAAAAACGGTTCAAATCTGCACCCACAAAACCTCGTTAAATATAAAAGCCATTTTTGGGGCAGAGCTGGCTGACATTTAGTCCTTCGGTGCCAGAACACGGCTGACCATGCTGACTCTGAGCCACAACAGGCCCGATTGGGAAAACTGGTCATTCATTTTTCAGACACCACATCATGGACCAAAATATCAAGAGAAAAAGTGGCCTGATGGCGGTGGTGCTTGAGAAAGTGTACATACATACAGTAGCTAAGTAAATACATAACTCTGTAGGAAAATGACATCAACGTTCATGAGCTCTAATTGGTCGATTGTTTCTGCACCTGGCGGAAATGGCCGTCAATAAGTACAACAACAGATGGATTTGATTTGCTGGACAAATCAGAGATGGGAGCAGTGATTGAGAGAGTCTGGAACCAGGTTAAGATCAAACTGTTGGTGTGACAGTTAGACCGAATAGCTTTGCTGCCTGCAATCCTACAGAGTAAATGTTGGAAATGTATTTAAATGTACAGCATCTGCCTTTATGAACACTGTGCCTATGACGTAAACAGTTGTATATTCAGATGTCCTTTGTGAAAGCTGTAGGTTTCAGTCCTCATGTCTTCTGTTGTTTGGATGGAAGTGAGGAAGAAGAGAAAAAGGGAAGGGTGGGAAAAGGAGAAGAAGAAGAGAAAATAGGAGAGAGAGACAGAAAGACAATCGCCTCAGTGTTTGTGCGGCGCTGTAATCCTCTGTGATCTGCCCCTGATTCTGTCCTCTCCGGGTTCAGATCAGATGCTAAACGAGTTTGGCTCGGCGGGACAGTTTCCCCCCGAACAAACCGCTGACGGACTCAAAAGAAAACATTTGGAACAAGGAAAAAGTGTTCTCTCTTTCTCTCTTTTTCTGACAGTCTGTTTTCTTCTTCTTTTTTTTTTTTTTGTTTCGGGTTTTCTGTCTTGTTTTATTCCCTCTCAGCCCCCAAGTCACTGTAATTTTCTCTTCTTTTACTTTTGTTTTTCTTCTCTTTCCCACAAGTTTGATTCATCCCATGTTTGCCGTTTTCTCCCCTTCTTCTGTCTCTGCCACCTTTCTGTTTGTCATCCCGTCTCTGTCCTTTCATCTCACTTTATACTTTTACTTCTCCTCTCTTTTTTCTCAACCTCATTTTTTCCAACCTTACCCCTTTTTTACACCATGTCCCACTTTCACCTCATTTTTGTTTTCCTCCCTATCAACCTCTTTTTTTCTCTTTTCCTCTTTCTACTAACTTTTTCACATTTAATCCTCTCCACATTCACATCATTCCCTCTGTATTCCCCTCTTTCCATCTTAGGTATTTCTTTTCTTACCCTCACCCTAACACACGTAGCTCTCTTTAAATCCATTTACATAATTTTATTCTCTTTCCCTCTCTTTTTTTTAACCCCACCCTTCTCATCTTCTTCCAATCATCCTTTTCTGGCCTTTAAATTATCCCATGGCTCATATGCAGAACCACCGCGGGGGCAGAGTTGGCGACCGCCCCAGGGCCCACATTCACTAGGGGCCCTGCTGGGGACGTAGCGTGTTGCCCAACTGGGAGTATCCGCGACTGGCCTCTGCGAGTGCAGCAGGAATAGCAGAGCTTACCTCTCCTAAGTTTTTCTATTCATTCTCTATGGTAGTTCTTATCACTACGGATGTAATCCCCCCCCCCCTTGCGAGTGTCGGTATTTCCACTCGTTGACTCAGCAATCCAAAGTTTATGACCAACTTTGCTGAAAACCTTAATTAAAATATGAGATATTCGTGTCTTCTTATGTTTGTGGTGAAAGAAACTCCCAAGACGAAGTTTCAGCCATCTGAGGCTCATTAAGAGCTATTTGCATTCGTGCATGGATGAGGCCAGACTATCCAACCTCACTTTGCTGTGTGTTGAGTGGGACATAAACATTGACGACAAAGTGGTTGGCAGGTTTGCCACCATGAAGGAGAGGAGGATGAAGTTTTTAAAAAGGGACTGTGATATGTACAAAGTTTGTTGGAATACTTAAATGGACTAAACTAATCTCCAGCTGGCTGAGCAGGGACAACAACTGGTGAGTGAAACATCCATAATTAGTCTATTTAAATTTTGGTTATGAAGAACTAAATGTTAATCTGTTCTTTAGTTTAACTCCATGTTTACCACATCTCAGCACCTGTCTGTGTTACTGCCTGTGGTGTTATAGACTCTCTACTTTATGTTTGAATGAAATGAAAGTCTTGTTTATATGCATATGTTTATGTTATTCCCATGTAAGAAAGACACAGTATTGAGACAGTGCACCTGGCCCGTCGCTGTCTATTGTCAGTGGTGCTGAACCGTCAGTCAATCGATGCACGTCGAGTGCCGCATGCTGTCATTAGTGCTGAAACATCTGAACGCGACTGGCAACCTGTCAGAACAAGCTTGCCTGACAAAGTGCATGTTTTTTTCTTACACATAGGCTCGCTTGGCTCAATGAGTGACAATTTGTGTTCATGGATGTGATGGGAAATATCAGCTCCTTTACAGTTGTGAATTTTAAAATGACTTTGTCAGAAGGGCCCCACTGTGCTGAGAGTCTAGCTCCGCCTCTGTCATCGCTGCCTCACTCTACTTCTTTCATCCATCTCGACACCCTTTTTCACCTCATTTACCCCCTTTCACTCTTTTTTTTCCCCTTTTTTCTCTTTCTTTTACTTTCTTTCACTCCTTTTTTCCCCATATCTCCATCTTACAACCCATTTTACCACTCCCATAGTTCATTTTTCACTCTATTTAACCCTTTTCACCCCATTAACCTCTTCTATTTTCCTCTTCCCAGTTTTCTTCCCATCATCCTCTTCTTGCCCCTAAATAAGCTCACTTTTAAGCTCACTTTCAACTCATCTCCTTCTCTTTCATGCAACCTTTTAACCCCATTTAAATCTTGTGTGTTTTTCCTCCCATCATCCTCTTTTTTGGCTTCATCTCTTTCTCTCTCTCTCTCTCTACCCAATTTCCCTCTTTCATCTCTCTTTTCTTTTCCTCGCTTCTTTCAACCCACGCTTCTCATTTTCTCCCAGTTATCTTCATCTAAACAATCCCCCTTCTCTCTTTTATTTTTCTCACCAAATTTAGCTCACTTTTGCCCCGTCCAATTATCTCATTTTCACCCATTTACCCCTTTCCACCGCATCATCCTCTTTTCTTCTTTTTTGGTTTTTCAACACTGCTCTCTTTTTTTGCCTCTTTGTCTACAGCCTTTCAACTTTCTTTTTTTACTGGTTTTTTAGCTCTTTTTCACTCTATTTACTTCTTTTCACATCATTCCACTTTCTTTTCCCTCGTTTCTTCTCCTCTCTCTGTCTACCAAATGTCTCTTTTTTATGGTTATTTCTCAATGTCTAGCTTTTTCACCCCATTTACCCCTTTTCATCATGTCCCACTTTTTTTTTTGTTTTTTTCACCCCACTGTTCTCTTCCACACTCCCTCTAATCCTCCCCCTTCTTGTTTTCGCCTTTTCATCTTCTTCTCACCACATTTGTCCCTTCTCATTCTTTTTCATCAAATCCTTTTCCCCCCTTTTCACTTTATTTATTTCCCTCATACCGTTACCTTACTTTATTTTTCTCCTCTTTCTTTTTCATCCGTCTTCCAGTCCTCCTCTCTGTTTTCATAATTATCTTATTCCTCTTTTACTTTCCACCCAACGTCTCCTTTTCTCCCCATCACTGTCTGCTCTTCCTCACTGGTTTGATGCCTTTCTTTATTCATCTATCCCCTAAGTTTCTCACTACTTTCTCTCTTTTTGTTTATTCACGTCTCTCTATCCCTCCTTCTTCATGATTTTCCTCTCAATTTTACGTTCTTCTTTCACCACAGTTTGCTCTGTTTCACCCAATTTACCCCCCTTTTCACCTCAGCCCCCCTTCTCCCCTCCTCTCCTTCCATCCACCGCTTTATGTTTGACTTGCAACTTTTTTTTTTAATCAACATTTCCATAAGATTCAATTATCTCTTGGTCGGAGAACAGAAGGATTTTAAACATCTTAACTGGGCTGTAAAAACCAAACTAGGGATTATATGTGGTACGGAGAGTGTGTGTTTTCCTACGCCAGGTCATGTACTTAGTGTGTTAGTGTTATTGTAAGAGTTTTTTACAGTGTGTGTGTGTGTGTGTGCGTGTGTGTGTTGCTGAGGTAACTGACAGGAATGCGAGCAACTAGGAGGAAACTCCTGTGGAAGTTTGGGATGTTCGGAAAGGGTGTGTGTGCCTCTGTGTGTGTATGTGTGTGTGTGTGTGTGTGTAGAGAGAGAGAGAGAGAGGAAGAGGTGTATATTTTTGTGGGAACACCTCACCCCGCTGCTTGTTACCCTGACTGGAAAAGATAACACAAGGCTGGATTCCCCTTCTCCCAGCTGGAAATGAGCACACATGAGCTTCAAGGGTGTGTACATGATGTTTGTGTGTGTGTGTGTGTGTGTGTGTGTGTGTGTGTGTGCATAACATGAAATATTTTCTGTTTACAGACAGACGAGAAGTTGAACATTAGTCTGTTGGTTTCATGCACAGCGACGACTTTAAAACAATTTTCAGTCGCTGCGACGTTCTCGTTTGGTTATGAGAATTTTAAAATGTTCTTATAATACTTTTTTTTTTTTTTTTTTAGTACTTTCAAATCGCATGCAGTGCATACGCCAAAGTCCCATTTTGCTGGCAAGTGATAAGCCGATCCTTCCCACTGACTTCTGTGGAAAGCAGATGCATCCCCAGTCTCACATCAAAACGTGTAATGGCTACATTCCTTTTATTCTCAGTGGGAAAGGAAATATTTTAAGACAGTTTCAGCAATAACATGCATTTTTCTAACATTTCTAGTAAGAAGTGTGTATGTAATGTTTAGCTTGTCAGTTATTGTGAAGACTTTTTCAGGCTTTCTATTGCTGCTATGGTGGTTGCTATGGACGCTGATATTGCTGAAACCATGTAGCTGCATGTTGTTTGGATCACTGTCTTTGCATTGTGTAGTTATCTTAACTGTTATGTTATTTGTGTTGTTTTATGTAACTGTTTAATGATGTTATTTCTATTTAAAGTGTATATTTTAGAGCCTCCCAGGAATTGAATTTGAAATCCTGAATTTGAAGTTCTGTGATTGGTTGACCGGAGGATCCACCAGGAAGTATTTTCCTCACTGTCGCCATGTTAAGGTTTTTTTTTTTAATGATATCTTTAACATTTCTCAACACAAAAACACAAAAGTGTCCTTCATAACTCAACAATAGGTTAATCTTAAGGCCATCAGTTTAAATTTTTTCTCTTTTTCAATTCTGAGAAATAAAGTTAGGTAAACATCCAACCCACTTTCACGCTAGTCCTGTTGAGAAAGTTTCCCTGAGATACCATTAATCCAGGACCACATCCTGGAAACATGTCTCTCATAAAAGTGAAAAGCAGAACGTAATCCTACATTTGTATCTCTTGTCTGTCAGTCACACACTCACACTCTCTCTTTTCAGGCCGTTGGAATCGGTTCAAATGATTTTCTCCAGAAGTTAGCATTTTTCAGATGGTCTGTTTGAGCTCCTCATCAACTATGACAGCAGTAATTCTTGACTGCTTGACAGACGATTTGGACCTCGGTCCGTTTTTCTTCAGACATTGGCAGATGCTTTCAAAAAGTTTTCATCCGTCATGAATTTATTCCCCCCCAGGGCAGAAAAACGTGCTACACAAGCCTTCAGAAACTGAGCTAACAAAAAATGTCAGTTAAACAAACACTGAAGACACTATAAACAGACACTTGCTAGCTTAGCAACATTAAGGCTACAAACAACCCATAATGCAACACTCTCTTTAGCATTCTCTCCATTTGAAAATGATCTCTGGTCTAGTCCTCAGACATAAGATGACCACAGCTTTTTAATATCCAAAATAAAGTATCATTTAATAATGTCAGGCCAAAACGGAATGTAGAAAAAGGAAAGAAAGAAAAAAGACAATAAAGAAACATAGAAAGAAGGGAAGAATATAATGATGTACGGCAACAAAAAGACTCCAGTAAACAAGATTCCTGCACATAACTCCTTGTAAAACCAAAAGTTTGTTATATCAAGAGTACCAACTGACATGACAGGGATGCTAAGGTTGGTCCTGCCTGTGCCATAATCTACTTTTGAAGCCTTCAGCGCTTTATAGCTGTGCTTACATGTTGCACATTCATTAATGCATGCTGATTACAACACAATTTCATCTTTTTTATTCTAGCATAGAAAAACTGTACATGTTGCACAGAGGAGGGACAGGGGTCCAGCTGCTCATTTTTCTTCCCTGGGCCACCCCAGGAAACTAATCCACCCATTATGGGCTTTCTCTGGAAAATAAGTGGATGATCGGTGATTTCTTTATTACGCTGCTCACAGTGTGAACGCGTGGTGAGTGAGATACGAGAGACGTAGAGACAGATATTTAAAGATGCATATGGAGATAGACACTGAGAGAGAAAAGAAAAAAAAACAACCCAGAGAGAAAGAGAGAAATGCAGGGAGAGGCAGAGAGAATGGAATTTGTACATCCATGTGTTTAAGAGAGAGAGAGAGAGAGAGAGACTGATTAAGAGAGAGAGACAATGCAAGAGAGTTAGAGAGAGAGCGAGAGAGGGATTTTCCCGTCTCTTTCTGTCTCTGTCGTATTTTATTGGCCACATGTGGTCAGATCAGTCACCACAACTACACACTGATTGTGCCTGTGTGCGTGCGTGTGTGTGTGCGTGCACGTCTGTGTGTGAAGCTGCGGTCGTCCATGTGTGTGTGATTTCACAGACTCTGATGTGAGATGACAGCTGGTTTACACTGTAAATGTGTTTGTTTGTGAGTTTGTGCAACTCGCAACTTCTCTGTGTATACTGTACTGTAAATGTTCAGAAAGTAAATGAAAATTTGTGTGTTTGTCTGTTGTCTGTCTGCCTATGTGTGTGTGTGTGTGTGTGTGTTTGTGTGTGTATTACACATTGTCACACATTAAATGGGATCTGATGACAGATGCAGTCAAGACTCAAATTCTTGCCTCAGTGTTTCATGTGCAGATATTTGATTCTCGTCTCTTAATCTCTTTCTATTTTCTCATTTTCTCAATAAACCTACTTATATTTGGTATTATAGTAAACATATCTACGGTATCCATCTGGCCATCTGTTTATCAGTGTGATTTGTCAGAATAACTTGTGTACTTTAATGAATGTATGATGTATGAGGCTCATAGTTTGTATATCTGCTGCTGTTGCCAACTCCCTTGGAAAGAAATCGTAGCTGTTCAAAACACTGATAGACATTACAATCATAGTGATTAAAGCTTCATATTGATATAAACCAGAGGAAGATTTGGCTGCTACAGAGCTTGATCTCAGAGCCTCTACATCTGGCTCCATCATGGAGTAATGTTAGATAACTACTACTACAACTTTTCACAGAGGTGGTGGGCAATATGTGTTCCAAGGTGGCAAAGGCTCATTTTAATGAAAGTTTCTCACTCAGCGTCTATGCTAAAGGTAGTTTTTTGTCTTTATGATTAAAAATTCATCATACAAAGAGTATAACTGACTGTTCATTAAACCCTTCCCTCATGGTCCAATCATAGCTCAGCAACCATAACTGGGCATGCTAGGTCTGTCCAATAAGTTGTTGTAATGTGGACTACAGTTAGGTACAGGTATTTTCTTTTGGAAAGTTGAATGTCCATGTCTATAACAGACCCCATTTTGTATTTTCATGATAGTTAAAATGCCATCTGGAATTAAATTACCAAGGATCAAAGTAAATATTTCATTCCCCATCTCCCCCTGTAATGCCTGTAACCCTTGAAGAGCCTGAGACGGAGTTTTCAACCACAACACAGATAAAAGCTGATAAAATCTACCAGCGAATTTCATCATTTCAGGAAATCTGATAGTCACCAAATAAATATGAAACACTACTTTTGTCTACTGTGTGAAATCAAGGACTCATTAGCTGTGTCCTAATTCAGGGACTGCATCCTTCGAAGGCTGCATTTGAAAAACGCGTCATGACCGAGGCCATTTCATTTTGAAGGCTCCTTCAAATTCGGCAGAGAAATGCAGCCCACCTTTCTAAAATTTGGAAGATCCAATGGATGGATCCTTCGTGGCCCAACCCATTCCAGAATGCATTTGGCTCCAACCAAACGTTTTTGGACATGTGCGGAGCCGTTGGCCGGGTAACCAGCTGGTCATTGCAGCAGCTAGCAGCCTGACTCCTGAGATGATCGGCCGGTCAACGTACGTCGTCATCCCTGAGGACAAAATGATCCCATGAACTGATCTGTGCAGCTCTTTGGTGATTTACCGCTGGCTCTAATGTCTCTGTAGCATTTTGATAAATGATACCCTTGAGAGATTATTTTGTCACAATGTGTCACATGTGTTTATGCAGATTTCGGTTCAGCTGAGCAGGGAGTCCCTGGCGGTGCTGATGGACTGGGATGGGCTCCCACAATAATACAATTAAAATTAATGGCTTCATTTCTATTAGCTGTGTCCCAAGTGTCAACTGCAGCTGTCAAGGTTTCTAGCTAACAGGAGCAGCGCATCATGATGCAAGGGTAAGAGTGGGAACAGCTAGTGACGCACCTGGAAATCCTCCGTAGACCAGAGTGTCTCATTTAACAATGCTCGGTTCCAGGTGGTCCTTCATAGACCACGTCCTTCAAAAGATACTTCCCCTGAATTGAGACACAGCTATTGTCTCAAAAATCAATTCCAAATGTTAAATCTGCCACTTTTATCGTCCAATTGCATGTGTGCAGTTCTAGAAGAGGTGTAGCAACAGTAACTAAAGGGGACGGGCTTGGCAAAGGGTCTTTTAACACTAAACCGCTTTGTGAACCTGTGCAGAGAAGTGTGCTAAGCTAACATTTATTTACTTAGTTAGTTAGTTTTGAACTTTATTGTCCACATAGTGGAAAATTATCTTCGGATTCATCGCATAATGTTGAAACACAATACAAGTGGCAGAAACACATATCAACATGCATGATTTAAAACACATAAACAGTAAAAATAAAGTTGCTAAAATAAATGAGAGAAGGGATTGATTTTTGTAAAGTAACTTGTAAGTAAGCATCCTAATTGCATTTGACAAGAAAGCATTGCTGTACACATTTTTGGTGGCTCTTACTTGTCTGTAGTGCATCGCTGAGGGTAAAAGCTCAAAGTGTGAGTGCAAAGGGAGGGAAGGATCACTTATAAATGCACTTTGTATGGATGCGTGTCAAGCAAGCTGATTGGTTCTTCCAATATCCAGCCGGGTTTTCTTTATTTTGTCTTTCAGAGTTTGGGTGTACATCACTCTGCTATGCAAATTGTCATTGCCCCGTTCATTCATGTTGAAATTCTTTCATGTAACATACACGTATGTTATACCTCCAATCTGTAGTATAATAGAAACACACACATGCGTATGTTCAGTTGGTGTTTCTACACCCGGTGGTCTGCTCCATACTTTGACCATCGTCTGAACTCTGCCTGCTGTACAGCTCTGCATGGACCAGATGATGTCATTGGGAGAGAGGAGGGGGGGTGGAGGGGGAGAGTCTCTCTTCTCCCTCTCTGCCGTCAGGCTCCCTTCCACCCCCACTGCTTCCTGTTTCCTGTCTCTACAGGAAGTAGCTCTACACTCACTTCCTGTCAGAGGGGCTGTTGGAGACAGGAATGGAGAGGAGGTTCACTGTATTAAGAGCTTGTTATAATGTTGGCAAGATATGTGAGGTCAAAGAAAAAACCCCTCTTTATCCTACAGAGAATACCTACACTAAAGACTTTTTTAAAAAAGTGAAGCACAAAAGAAGTTTCTAAGATTTGAGAAAAAAGAGAAAGGAGCAGTGTATTAGAAGTACAAAACATTAAAGGAAAACATCAAAATGAGGTCAAGGACAATAACTAAAGGATCATTCCGGCCTCTGTGTTGGATTAAATCTGTGGGATCCAATATTCCCATTTGGGAGGAAGCTGAATTGTGTTTTTGTCGAATGTAACCTGGTGACAGTCCGTTTATTTTCAAAACTCACAGGAAAGAGAAAATGACCTCTGACCCTGACTGAAGCTGTCTTTACTTTGAATAGACACCAGGGCCTGACAGATATATCTGATCACAGAACCTACGTGTCGATATATTTTTATTCTTTTTCTTCTCTCTTCTTTTTCTGCTCCTTCTGCCCTTTTTCTTTCTGTCCACCTCTTTCCTAATTTCTTCTTTCTATTTTCTCCTTTCCTCTCTCTCATTTATAACTTATGATTTGTCTGTCCTTCTACTTCCTCAATTTTCCACTTACCACTCACTACTTTTATTTTTTCCTTCTCCCGTCTTCTCCTTTCTTTCTTGACTTCCTCTCTCTTTTTATCCTTCATCCTGTACCTCCCTCACCATCAGTGTTATTACCTCACCCTCCCTTCCTTCTCGTCTCCTCGCTCCTTTCGTCTCCTTATCCTCCCTAGTCAGCTCCTTCCCTCCATCTCTACGCATGCATTTCTCAATACAGCATACACAAAGTTTGAACTTGGCAGGATGGACTTGGCAGTACAAACTCCTGTGAAAAGGAGGACGCTTAATTTGCAAATGGGACAACAGCGTTTTTGCTGACAACACCCCTCCAGGGATTACAATTAAACTCCACCTGTCCACACCTGTTGTGTGACAAATTAATTTCAACTCAAAAGGTCCACTTAACCATTTTTTGAACATTCAATCTCATTAAATCAGAGTGTGAAATTACAATTAAATGTGCTGTCATAGACCCCAATGGCTCTCTTTGTTTACATCTGTATATATTTATTAAAGGTACTCTGTGGAGTTTTCTTGTAAACAAACAAGTTTTTTTTTTCATTTAATTTCTCATCAAAACACACTGTCTGTATCCTGGAAGTCTAACAAACAGGCTGAATGGATTTCCTTCCTCACACAATAAAACATTTGCATGTTGTCTTTAGGAATCTCACCTTTGTTGGCTCTTTGCTAGATTTTGCGTATTTCTACCATCGGCTGTCAGTCAGTGGAATCGTATGAAACAATCAGCGTGAATGTGGAGTCCATCGTCCACATGCGCAAGATATAATCAAAATGGAGACTCACTCATAAAACATTGCTCATAGTGGTTAAAAACACCACAGGGTGCTTTTACTTTTAGTGTGGCAACATTTGTACATATAATAGAAGAAAACTCCACAGAGACAGCATTGCAACATTAACTGCCCAATAAAAAAACATCAACCTTAACTTTACCTTTAGTTAAGCTGATGTGGCAGCAACAAATATTAGGTTTTTGGGACTTTGTGACCGAAAGTTATCTTTTAAAAGTAATTATATCGTATTTTTAAAATGCTATGGAGGCATCGGTGCTACTGCCAATGAATTACCATAGATTTTACCCAAACAAGACTGTTCACACAAGAATAGCCGTGGACATTGACTGGCCAGTAATCTGGGGACCCATCTGCTAGCTCCAAATATGACTGACTAGTGAGTCCTCACATCTCTGAAAATGTTGGAGCAAATTCATAAATTCAGAGTTCAATATCTCACCTTCTGATTCCATTTTCAGACTGCCATTAACCAGAACCAACAGATACACACATTCTTTTTAACCCTCTATTATTCTGGTTAATTCAGAGAGGAAAAGTAAACCTCAATACCTTAACATGAATTTCTTGCATTTTGAACTGTTTTGACTTGTATATATGATTTTTATCTTTTGTATGCATTCTATGTTTGGTGTTGTCCTTGTTTTTGCTGTTTCCCATGTTTTGTACTACTGCTGCGCAAACAATTGTCCTTTGGGGACAATGAAGTTATTGAATATTGCATCTATATTGACCAGATATTTGAAAGCCAAACATTTATCTCAAATTTGATGATACAATAAAAAGTTTCAGAACAGAAATTGTAACAATTGTGAATGTGGGTCTTCCACCATCGCCAGTGGTTGATGCGAAATACATGCTGGGAGATAAGTTCACACAGGTCAATTTACAAAGCATCCTCTATTAAGAATAAGTGGAGCAAAGAACACTTTGGACTAAACTTTTTGGGATTTGGGACACTCGGGGCCAAGACTGATAATGTTTCACGAATCCATGGGAATCCGTGAAAGGAAGATGGAAAACGGCTTATTTGCGTCCTTCACTTTCTTCACTGTCAGTCCTTTTTCACCTCTCTCCCATCCGTCCTCCTCTCTTTCTCTCTCCCCCTTCCTCCCTGCTTGTCTCCTCCCCTCCTCCCTCTCTCTTCAGTGGGAGCCAAGGTGTGGGTGTTAAACCTCTGAGGTCTGCTGGTTTGGTGGCCTTGGCTTTGAAGGGCTTGTGGGTTGCGGGTTCAGATCCCGGGCAAGCTTAACCACTAACCTTGACTGGTGGAACCCATCTATCACCGTGGAAACAGTCAAACCAGCCAATCAGTGGTCCAGAATCTGAGTCAGCAGGAATCCAGAGAAAAGTTCAGTTTTATTCTATTCTAGTCATTTGTCTCAAACTCTGTCAGGGTTCACTTTTCTACCTTTATCTCATTGTTTTTTTTCTTCTTCTGAAATGTGGTGTAGTACCTTGCAATGTACCAAAGAATGCAATGAATACAAAATATGTGAATAACAGATAGATGAAAACATTTGTAAAGATGGGAAAATGAGAACAATACATTCATGAAAAAGCAGAAAAACGAAAAATATTGAAGGGAACAAGAATACAAAATGTTAAAAGTGACAATAAATATTTTTAAAGAAAAGCTTGAGAAGATGAACAAAGAAGAAAGTTGAGAAAATATGACAAAAGAAAAAAAAGATATTAAAAATACTAAATGTCAGAAAATATTTGAAATGCTGGCTTGTTCCTTGGTTAACAACAAGGTTTAAACATTTTGTTCGAGGTTAGATGGAGGTCTTGGTCAGTGATTCATTTGTTTTAATGTTCAAAAAACACCAGTTCCACAATTTTCCTTGAATATAGTGATGAAACAAGCATATTTATTGTTGTATAAAGATGAATGTCCATTGAGATCAGATAGGTGGATCAAGTGATAGTCTTACTTTCTCATCTTTGTACCCTTTTACACCTTTTCCTTCCTGTTCATATATTTTTTAATGTTTCCTTTTTTTAAATGTACTTATCATATTTCTCCTACTCAAACTTTCTTTTTTGCTTTTTTCACTTTTATGAATCCCTTGCCTATTTCTGATTCTAACTGTCCTCCTTTTCTCTCTAATCCTTGTGTCTTATCCTTACAGTAACGTCACTAAAGATGAGAACCACTTTGAAATGTCAGAAAAACGTGGGAAAAGCACAGCAAACAAGAGAAAAATGAAACCCAAATGAAAGACAGCAGTCTGTGTGAAAACAGATGACGGGCATTTTTAGGAACTGCAGGCTCTCCGTGGTCTCAAACGTCTATTTTTAAACCCGTGACAAAAGTACCCGTGCTATTTGGGGATGAACGTCTCCAAAACGTTCTGTTATAATTCAGTCTATTTATCTTTCTGGCTCCCCTGGTTTTCCTAAATCTACATGCGTGTCTAAACACCGGGTTTATGAGAGCAGCACTGATGTGGAAATCTCCTAAAATTAAATGGAATTTCAGCCCATTTTTATATATTTGTCTGTTGTTGGTTTTGTCCGCAGCGTTGTCACTATAACAGGCACTGACGCCGCGTGGGAGTGTGTGTGTGTGTGTGTGTGTGTGGCGTGGTGACCCAGCATGACGCCGTAGTAAGCATCGCACATGGCTGCCAACAGACAGAGAGAAAAGGAGTGTGGGAAACTGAAAGAAAAAGACAAAGAGAGAGAGAGAGAGTGAGAGAGAGAGAGGGAGAGGGAGAAAGTGATGGTGAAAAAAATGCAGAGAAGCAGGGCAGAAAAAAGAGAAGGACAGAGAGAGCATAGAAAAGAGGGTGGCAGAAAAAAAAAGAGAAACATGACAAGAAGAAAAGACAGAAAGAAGGAGATGCACAGAACAGGAATCAGTGAGAGACAAAAGAGGTTGAGAAAAAGCAAAAAGAAAAGGAAGAGGAAAAAGTGACACAATCTGTGTCCCAATCAACAAAAATGTTTGGAGAAGCAGGTTCTGGAAGTATTTTTCTCACTATAAATCATTGCATGCATAGTTAAATCATATCACAGGGGGATTTTATGGCCACCGGCTATGAAAAATTTAATTTTATCTTCCGAGAAATGACATTTTTTTCCATCAGTTTGGCACATTGAATGGCTCTAAATGAGCCTCTGTGGTCATTCATCAGTTGATGTTCCATGAGGTTTTACCTCCTCGTACTCCTTTTCTTTCCTAACTTGTTCCTATAATACTGTACATTAACAAAGAACACCTCAATTTTTCCTGCACTTTGCACAATAACTCTCTGACTTTCCTCAAAAAAATATATTTTTTTCCCCAAATTACAGCTAATAGCAAGTCTACAAGGATCCATTAGACAGCAGTGATAGAGTGGGACCCTACCTGGACCCAGTTAGACTGAAGGCTGGACTTAGGTCTCATAGGAACCTGATAAGTGGACCTGTGAAAACCTCTACTACAAACACACTTTTTTGTATTTCCAGTTAGAGTCTATGTAACTGTCAGCATCAGTACACTGTTAAACATCATACAGGAATTTAGTAATTTACTTTATTATGTGTTATTAATTTCCGTTTTCATTTTGAGATCATTCCTGAACTTATAAACACGATGTTGACTTGAAATGATGAGTTGACTGAATGAATGTACAGCTGAGAGATCAAATTCATATTAGCAGACTTCCCAGCATGCATTGTTTGAGAGTTAAACCTCACCAGAGACCCTTCTTTTTTTGAGGTTTGAAGAAAACATACATGATGGAAACTTGCTGTGTGGCTGTGTGTATTTAATACATATTAATTCATGGCTGTCTCTATTTATTATAATGAAAAGAAACCATGATGGAGGTTAGTATTTGATTCGATGTCTACCCGTATACACTTTTAAATTAACCATTCACTGAGAGCGATCCCGCATGTTGACTTTGGTACAAAGCGGCTCCAACAGCAGCAGCTACAACTGCATGTTCTTAGTGTCAAAAACAAAACTGACTCTTTAAACTGAGAAAATGGAAAACAAATGTGAGTGTTGAGCAACTGACCAGCTGTTGATTCAAATTAACACCTTAAGTTTAACATATCGGTTGGATTAACATTTTCACAATTCACGAGACAAATTTGAAGCAATTCTGCTTTTCGGTCGACTCACATTTTTTAAGGCAGCAGTGAAAATATTGTTTCTACCCGGTTAAAATGTATTACAATATACTCGATGGTGTTAGAATACACTATGTAAATGAGACATGGTGACTCAGACAGAAGGAAAGAGATTGACAAGGAGAAAAAATAGCAACATGGAGACAGTGTGTCCATCTTTTTTGGTCTTTCTTGTTATTGTTTTTCTCCTTCGTTCAGTTTTCCCCTTCTCAGGTTTCCCCTCACTACGTTTCCCAACATATCATTGGCTTCAGTGTGTGAGTATGTGTGTCTGGAGCCATGGGATGAAGTATGTGGTTACCCACTGGTGTGACCAGGGACACAGGGGCACCTCGCTCTCTCTCTGTCTGTCTATGGCTCTCTCACTCTCACTCTGTCATTTTCTGCTGCCTCTGTCCTTCTCCCTTTATGCAATCTGCGATATTTGCAGTGGTCATCCGTGTTTTCAGCCCTGTGAAAACCGCCTTGTCTAACATCTGTAAAGGAAAATGACCTTCCATTTTTGACCTTCTATCTAACATTTGACTTGGGATTTCTTAATGTATAATTCAGTCTTTTTTGTTTGTTTGTTTTAGCAACTCCTTACTTTTTCCCACGTTTTCTCCCTCATTTTTGTGGCAGCAGTGAGAGTTCTCAAGAAGAGCTTTGATAGCATGTTGGGTGCATAGATTCAATGGGTTCATCTTAGAATAGTGGTTCCCAACAGAATTAAACAAACAAACATGTCTGCTACACACATTTTTTTTGGTTTTTTTTTACTACTTTTCTCTAATGTTTGCCATTTTCTCGTGAATTACTGGATAATGTTACCAGTTCAAGCCTCTAGCATAGTCGCAGTCTTACCAATAACATTAACACTGGCTCCATTCTATTCAAGTGTCCAGTGAGCCAGCATGCACAAAACCAGGACCCAGCAGCATTAATTTTACTATTTACACCTGTGCTTTTCTTGGTCACATGTCCAGGTGTCTTCAATGAAAAAAGACACATTGATGACCTTCTAGAGAGGACTTCCAAGCCTCTCCTTGCAGGATCCTGTAGATCAGGGCTGGGTCGTTAGTGAGATTTGATTCACCTGGTCTGACTGCTGATTGCAAGATATAAGCTTGTGTTTTCCCTCCTTGCCTTTTATCCTTTTGATTTGGTTTTAGCTTTATTTCTGCTTTCCTTACATAAAACAAACTGATCATATGTGGCCTGCTCTTGTTGTGACAGCATTAACTCAAACTCAGTTCTACATATGCATCTCCATTATTTGGAGCTGCCTACCAAAACCCTCTACAAGTGCATCTAGTAAACAAGTAGGTTTAAAATGCTTTGCTAAAAGGTGCTTCAGCAGCAGTTGCTGACAGATGGAAGAGTTTTACTCATTGACGGAGTAGGATTCAAACCAACAACCTTCCAAGCACAAGCATCCTGTCCCGTGTTTCCAAACCCTCAAACCTTGAGTGAACCTCCTAATCATCAGCTCCGAATCCAGGAGAACCACCAGGCCAAACTGCTGGAACCGACGCATCTCCCAGGAGACGTAAAACTCTCAGTGGCTTCGAGGAGCTTCCAGGTTTCTTGACGATGCGGATTTTATCACAGGTTTGATTTCTCCGCTGCAACCTGAGCCAATTCACACAGCAGATCAGAAACTTGATCTCCTGGTTGAACTGGAGACGGCAGAAACTTCCAAAACTGCTCAAGCCAGATGCCGTTGGAAAAAAAAGTGATCCCTATATGACAACTAGAAATGAGAAACCTATAAGCTAAATGTTTCGTTCTTTTCTAATAAAAATAGTGCGATGATGTTTTTTATGTTAGATTTGTTGGGTAATTTATTAATAACACACTTGAAAGGTAGTTTGCTCCTTTGCTTTGAGTCAGCTTGGAACAGTCACGGCAGATTTTAATGGTCACCTAACGTCACAGCAGAAAATATGTTAAAACATCCAAAGAAAATTCTCAGACCACTGCTGCAGCACAATCCACTCCTTCGTTTGTTTGCTCCATACACATGTTTTCATCAAAATATGCAAAATTAGGGCTAAACCCACAGCTTCTGTTAAAGGATATGGCTGGTGACTTTCTATATTTTTCTGGCAGACACCACTGCTTGGGAACACGTTTTCCGTTTCCGAGCTTCGCTAGCTTGTTGTGATACCACAACCTCTTGACTTTGTACTAAAGTTCTTTTAGAAACTTGCAGTGTAGTCCAGAGTAAAGAGGTTGTAATATGCAGTACAGTGGCCTCACACGGAAGTCTCCTAAGACAGAAAACATGCCTGCTGTTATTAGTGTTTGGACATCCAGTGCATAGTGTAGCGGTGTGGCTACACACACACACACACACACACACACACACAATGATGTTCTTGTAAATAGGATCAATTTCTTGTTTGTTTAGCTCTGCACATGAGATTTGTTGACAATAAGTATTATCCTTTAATTGCATGCACAGCTATTTGTTGTCTGTCATACAAAACCAATATAAGTGAACATATTTGTGAGGGGAAAGTCTTGTTTTAGCAAAGATGACTACTGTACATTCTATGTCCCTCTTCCTTTTCCTCACACCAGGTCCTGTGTGTGTGTTTGTGTGTCGGTACGTTCATAATATAATTTCCTGTTTTTCACCGAACTGTGATGTCCCCATAAGGTTATAAACATACAGCAGGAGGAAGCAGTAGTAAGCAGCAGTGACGTCAGTTTGATGTGTGATCAACAGCACAAGAAGAGGAGTCATGGTTAAGGTCAAGGTATCACGCACACAACACAGAAGCATTCCATGAACACATTAACAGAGCTGGACACAGAGTCAGCTGCAGCTGTCCCTGCAGAAGAAAGACAGGGGAGGGGAAGGAAAGAGGAAAGGACAAAATTATTCATTCGCTTATTTTTACCTTTGTTTTAGACCATGTTAGTCTTCCTTAGAAAAGGGGTGTCTGTTATTTCTCTCATGATAATTGATAGCTGACTCATTTTGTGTGTCTCCTTACTGTCCTTTTTATTTTCTTGTATTAATATGTATTTAACTAAATCTTGGTTTATATATTAGTATCTATTTCCTTTTATTTTCCACTTTTATGCTGTTTGTATTGGTTAAACTGACACTAAAAACAAATGTACATAGCAGCAAACTGTTGAGACAGCACAGAGACAACAGAGGAAAAATGAGTTGAAAGGTAGGGTGGTAAAGGTAAATGGAGTTTAGGTAAAGTGAGGGGAAAGATAGGATGAGGAAGGAGGAAGAGACTTCACTTTGAGGGGTGTGTGAGGGAAAGGTTTTGGCTGTTTGTGTTTTCCCACAGCTATAACGTGGGTGTGCGTGTGTGAGCAAAGGAGAAACACGTGCTACAGTGGACACATGCACACACATTCCTGCAAATAAGCACACAGAGACACCCAAACACGGAATACATGCAACACACAAAGACTAACCTACAATGTACAGTACAATGTTTGTGTATGAACACATTCATGCAATCACACAAGCATAAACGTCACACAAACTGCTTTATAAAATATGCATATTTTTCTAATTTTCTCTGTCAGAGTTTGACTACAGGAGGCTGTTTTCATATTTACCTGTTGAAGGGTGAAAGTTTCTCTGTGCTCTCCTTAAATCTGAGTTTTAGACGTGTATTTACGAGCTGATTTGGTGACATCACACCTAGTTTGGAAGACAATTCTGGTCCAGTATGTAACTTACACAAGTGTGATGTGGAAACTTGAAGCCTCAAGTGCACAAACACTGAGAATGGACTTTTCAGTGAAGTAGGAGACATCTTGTGTCCAGCAGTTAAACTTATGAAATGAAAAATATTTACATATTCATAAATTGGGGATTTTTCAAGTTTGAAGCCAATACCATCAACGCCCTCAGAGGAGATAGCGTTTGTTCGGAGGCCAAAATTGAGGCAAAGTCTTATTTTGAAAGGCTAATTGCGGACTTCCTGTTGGTTTTAGGTCAGGGGTGTCAGCGTATGATTTATAGGTCTTCATGAGACGAATAATGTTTAGAGAAAGAGAAATAATTCGTTTAAGAGAAATAATCAATGTAATTTCAAGACATTTTAACTAGTTTATTGAACTTTTTGTGGGTAAAACCATATCAGACATGAAAATATTTACCAAGAAGGGGATTTTATGTCTTAAAACATGTCTACGGGGAATCTTTAAGTTGGAAATGAAACTTGATGATGTAACATCACAGTATGGTTCTAAGCCGCGTCCAAGCCACTCTCTTCAAATGTTTATCTGTAATATCATTTTGTTGTTTGGTTGAAAGTTGTTTTTTGTCATGTATATTTTGTTATGTTCTTGAAATAGTGTGTGTACAGTTAGTTTTGGGTCTGACTTGAGTGGTAAGAAGGTTCTTGGTCCAGAAAACCTGAAACCCAGAAACCTGGAGGCCGCTTGGAGCTGTGGTGTGGTGTCTCCTGGGATGAGTCGTGGTTCTGAATGTGTGGTCTGCTGCTTCTTTTGGCTTCAGACAAGAAGCAATAAAAAACTTGGATGTTTCTAGAAGCTGTAATGGCTAACACAGCAATTCAGCGGGGACTAAACCAGAACCAAACAGCAGCTGCGTAGAAATATTCATCAGATGCTTTGCCCACTTTGATACTAAATAATGACAGTTGCTTGAAGCTCGTGCTACTTTGCCTGTGTTTTAGATGATCTATAACCTCTGAGCCTCACAGGCATCTGACTTTACTATGATTCATTGAGCTGCAGGGTGACATGACACAGCGCAGTTGACGGACATGACATTTACGGCAGGAACCAAATTTATGACCTTTTAATCAATGGTCAGTGGTTAATCTGCTCTCTGCTGAATTTCACTTGTGTGGCCTGAAAAACCCATAATCACTGCAGCTGGGTTAAGTTTTTCAATCTCAGTAAATATGAGTCACACCCAGAATAAGGACTGATGCAGCAGACCTGAGTTAAGCTAAAGCGCCAGTCCCAAAAAATAAAAAAGTTATTTAATTTTTTTGTTTGGTTTAAAAAATTTGGTGCAAAACATATGAAGAAGTGTCTATCCACTTGACATCCTGATGTTAGTCATGAGTAGATTAATAATCTTTTTGTCTGATTTTTCTTTGTCGTTTACTTTATTTATAAGATTGTTAAATGTACAGAAAGATGGGAAAGTGTTAACTGCATACAACTTTTTAGTCCACTGAGCCACCGGGACGCACCTGTTATCACAAACTCATTGATTTGTTAGTGATGATAGAACATGAGCAGCTGCTTCTCCTTAATACATTTCGTTAATTTGCATTTCCAGTGTAGTCTAATACTAATAGTCTAAAGAAGTTTCTGAGGCTTCTTCACTCAGACATAGATAAAATGTGACAAAACCGTGATGAGCAAACTGATTCTGCAGCAAAAAAAAATAATACATATATATATATATATATATATATATATATATACTTTAGGTTTTAAATCCTAAAAAAGTCCTTATGTGTCTTTCACTACATTTAATGCTATTTTAAATGTTTAAATAGAGTGACAATTTAGTAAATTTACAGAAATTACAAATACTTTTTATACACTGTGTGTATTTATTACTCTCATAGGGACATTTAAAAGTAAAGTTGTCTCTTGTTATTCCTGTGACATGATTACAATAATTTTATGTAGGATTGGTTCAAAGTATAGACAAGGGAAAATTGGATTTGGTGCACTTTTATTTTTAATTTAGAATTGTAATTTTTGGATTTAGGGAGATTATCAAAAGGCCTAAATCCAAGGGTAGTCACAAGTCATTGGTGTTCAAGTCCAAGTCCTGTTGCATTTGACTTTGTGAAGCCTAAAGTCATCAGATTCATGACTCCATTCTGAATCGAGTTCATATGACTCAAGTCCAATCTCTGGCAGGTCCCGCTGTACACTAATCTTCTTGCAGACCTCATCTGCAGTCTCCAACAGTCCACAGTCGTTATCACTGAGGGGTGACCAAGTCATTGTTTTTCAAGCACCGAAAGCCTCAATTCTCGGGACTCAAATCACAAGTCAGGTTTCAAATCATAAACTATGGTTTTGAAGCACTAAACAAGTCATCATGTGTACTTGTGTGTAATCCAAGTCCAAGTTGTGTGGCTTGAGGCCATACCTGTGAAAGTGAGTATAACATCAGCAGCTGCTGCTTTCTCCATGAAGAAAAAGAATAAAACAGGAAAATAGAAAGTTTAATCTGTAAAATACACATAGTTATGAGTAGAGGAAAATATTAAAGTTTGGAGAGAAAAACAGAAAAAGAAGTGCATGTCTCACTGAATAAGATGAAATCTTTCTGCAGTTTATAAGTCCTCTCCAGTGGGTGAGATGCTTTTAGTCCCAGCTGCAGCACATTTTACTTCTCCAGTCCAGATGACTTAAGCACTATTTGGTTTGGACAGCAGGCACTTAGATATAAAGTCTAAGTATTTAAAGTTAATTCAACTAGTATTTTGCGCCTCAGGTTTGGTCCCATCTGAAGCCCTGGGTTAGAAGCCATAAGAGCTTCTAGAAAGATCCAGGTTTTTATTGTTGCTTTGCTAAAGCCAAGAGATCCACCAGACCACAGCCTGTGATCTGACACTTGGCGGGATCTCATTTTGAAACTGTACTCTATTTGAGGCTGTAGATACATTTATGTCACTGCCGGTGACTGCTTTGCACATAGCATAACAGAAATGAAGCAAATAGACATTATACAGTTCAACAATTTATATTAAGAAGTGCAGCAGTTTTTGTTGTTGTTTTTAATACGACAAGTCTTCCAAATGAAACATCCAAATACCTTGTTTGACCATTGACGTTTTTTAATCTGGCGTCTCTATCTGCAGTAGTCAGCAAGACAACATCATTTGTCTGTGCTTTTTAAAAACGTTACAAATCACTGTTAAAAAACAATGATGTTTTATGATGTGACAACACTGTGGTTCAGGCACAAAAACCACTTGGTTAGTTTTAAGGAAAGGTCATGGTTTAGGTTAAAATCATCACTTTGTTAAGATTTGAGAACTGTGTTGTGGGTTAAAATTGTGTGACCTCCGTCGTCATGGCAACAATAAACACCACAGGCTTAAAGTTAGAGGATGATCGTAGTTATGGTTTTTAAAAAAAAAACTTACGGTTAGAGACTTACCGTTGGAGACGGGAAATGAACAGCGGTCTCCTGTTACAAAGGTTCACTTTTTGCAAGTTTGGGTTAATCCATTCACCCGACCTGCCTCCACTGAATATGAGGAAAATTGTCAATTTATATAGACGTCATCTAAACTACGCCAATTGTCGGAAATAATTTACTCTTCACTATGGTCCACCGTACAGTGTGTACATCATCTTATAGTGTTGTTGAAATGTCTAGTGAGCATTATTATACATTATACAGCTGACTAAAGTAATTCCACAATGCAATTTACAAAAGTAGCGTACAATCAATAGTCAACGTAGAGCTAACGACAGTAACATCTTGCAATGCATGGAGAGGAAAAAAGTCAAATGTAGATGGTTGCCAGATGAAAAAAATGACCTGAGGAGTGTCCAAAATGTTGTTTTTTTTATTTTTATTTTGTCTCCACACACTGCATTATTGAAACCCCCCCAAAACCCAAATTCTAACTCTAAATCCCGAACAACTGATGAATGTCAAGATTTCTTTATGAATTTTGTAAACTCTCTCACACAAACACACACACACACAGCATCTTCCAGTGTGACAACCCGGTAATCACAACGGAGCAGTTCTTCAGTTTTGATCCAAACCAAACATAGCATGATGACTGTGTTTGAGTCATCTGCAGCTGGATGGACAGAATGAACTTTGACAACACTGAGGCTGAAGTTATATATATAAAACATTCAATCTTACAATCTTAAAAGGCTTCAAAAAGGAGTAAAAAGGAAAAAAAAGAAAACCACCAAAGAAAAAAATCCCATTAGGAAAAAAAAGAAATTCAGTAGAAGTTAAGGTAAAGACTCTGTGCTGCTCGTCTGGGCTGAAATGTAAAAACAATGTTGGGATTGTTCTGTCAAAGTGTCAAAGGTCAGATATCGTTGACATGGTAAAGGGAATGGGGGCATAAAAGGGTGAGCACAATAAAGCGAGAGGGGAGTAGGAAATGGAGAAAATGGTGGAGAGAGGTAGAGTTAAAGAGGCAGAGAGAGAGAGTTCAGACCTCCTGTTCTCAGCTCTAAACATCCTGTTGGAGGGAAATACCCTGGCTCTACAGTATAAAACAGGTGTTAAAAACAATATGAAGTGAACACATGTTAATGTTTGTCACATATTCCTTATTTACTGCATCACATTTCTTCCTTTAGAGGGTCACTCCAAATTGACAAATCCCTAAAGGGGAAGTATCATGCACAGTTCCAGGTGCATATTTATATCCTGGGTTTCTACTGATATTTTCATGATTTAAAGTTCAAAACCTCCTTATTTAACTTATACTGACCCATTATGCAGAACCCTCAGTTCAGCCTCTGTCTAAAACAGGCTGTTTTTAGCTCCTGTTTCTTTAAGGCCCCCCTTCCTGATGAGCCCACTCTGTTCTGATTGGCCAGCGTCTGCAGTTTTGCAAGCTACATAAATAGCAATCAGTAGGATTTCACTTCTTCTCATTCTTTACTCATGTTGGAGCCCAAATGCAATCCGAAGTATGCCAGTATACAATGTGAACAACCTCATGAAAAAAACCTTAGCAACAAAGGCTATGGAACAGACTGCCATTTGTGGGCATGGCTGAACAATCTGATATGTCATCACGATGTGGAAGTAGAGGTAACATTGCAAGTGGACTGTTCAGAGCAGGCTGAAGCCCTGTCTTTTGACTTGCAGGCAGCATTTTACATATGTTTACCTCAAATGTTAATATATAAAATAAATCACAAAAAGCACGATATGTCCCATTTAGGGGCAACACAGAAGTATGGAGTATAATGAACCTTAAAACACACACACATTTGTGTCATGATACATCTCTGTCCTCTTTCCAGGGTCTGATGCACATCAATGTTCCAGAAAAGCAGCAATATGACAACAGTTTCTTTCCAGACTGGTACATTCTGGCTGCTGTATTTTCACTACTTCTTCTGTCTGTATAATAAATCCGAGGCTACAGGCATCATTTAATGCATGCCAAATGATGTGTCGCTCCATAATGCTGCTGGTGCGTGTTGTACTTGAGACTGTCACTCAGTATAAACAAACTTGCATTAGTAACTTGGCTTACAAGACAAGGATAGATGTTTTTTATTTTTTTTTTAGCAGCAGTGTTTAAGAATAAGTAGCTCACCACTGCACGGCTAATCTGACAGAGGTTGACATTTGCAGGTAAGTTTTTAAGCTGTTCTGTGTGCTAGAGCTGATCAGTAAATTGCCTCTCTACCCTGCAAACTGACAATAGCAGTGCACTTTTTAATACACTGGTGTTCCTTAAGCTAAGGTGCAGGGTGATATAAAAATATAAATGTTTCCCTTTTAGTACAGGAAAGCACAGGCCATGTGATTTACTCAGTATATCTGTATGCTATATCAAAAAAACCAAAACAAAACAATAAAAAAACACAATTTAATTTCATTTGGACTTTAACACAGTACATCATTCACTGCAATAGATGGCACTGTCCTTTGATAGTGTCACTGAATCCTGCAAATGTGTGTGCAAGGTGTGCTGTTGCCTTACCAGCTTAGTTAGACCCACCAGCTTGACCTTAAAGAAAGAAAGAGAGAGACTGAATGTCGAGACTCAAACTCAGTTTTGTCATCTACTGGTTTTGAAACAAGTTCAAAATGGATTCGAATCAGATTTGATTTATGCCGTGTTTACACAAAGTTCTTTACAAATATGCATTAAAAAACGCTTTGCTCAAAAGGCCAGATATGAGACGCTGCCCTCTACAAAATAAAGTTTAAAGGAGAGAGGAGAGAGTTGCTACAGCTGCTCTGTCAGAAAAAAAAAAATCTAAAAACATGCCTTGATTTCCATTCATCATGAAGACACGATTTATAACATACTTTATACCAAAACATTTTCAAGGCTGTGGGCCTTCATTACTCATAAATCAAACGCAGCTGGAGTCTCTAAACAAACAAAACAAACTGACTGGATCAAACCCAGACTACGACAACTGCAGTGAATACTGGACTTGGTATTTACGTAATAATTCACAGTTGTGCTCCTGGATTGAGTCCAACAGTGGCCACTGTAACAAAACAAGCCCTTATGACCCCTAAATTGAGCACCTGTATTAAGGTTATTACCTCATAGAATCGCTCAGCATTCATGCTAACCAGTGACAGTGAACCCACCATAAGCCACACAACAAGAGCAAATGTGTAATAACCCTAATGAGCATCTAACAGTGATTTTTGTACAAAAACAAATCCCCTTGGTGTATCTGTGCCTCTGAGAAAATAATCAAAATCTCATTACAACATTTATTTATTTATATATTTATCATCAAAATGACCATTTGTTTTGATTTTCATCAATGCATCCTTTTTTAAAACAGTTTTAGTTGTGGTGTAATTTCAGGTCATAACCAGCAGGTGGCAGCAGTAGAGCATCTGTCTCTTCCAGCCAACACTGACAGACTTAACACAGAATTAAAGGTAATAGACAAGACACATCCTGCTGTTAAACTGTGCAGCAATCGTATAATATTGTATCCTGCTGTTAAATGTCAACATCTGTCTCCTCTTACCCTTAAACCCCTCTTTTACTGCTACATTCACCTGCAACAAATGACAGCTGCCTTGGTAGAGAGCTGATGCACGTTTTCGGTGTCACCCGAGTTCAAATGACATCATTGTCCCTTGAACAAATGCCGTGTGTGAACACAGCCTCTATATCACTGGGTGTCAAAACTGTTTAAGAGGGTTTTCAACCATGACAGTTTACAAAATCTTGCGCTGCGTGTGTTGTTGCCGGATAAACACGGTTTTGGATGGAACTGCTGTGCTTGAGACCACTGAGAGAGCAGGGAGGTATTTCACTAAGCAAATTCAAGCAGTAAGCTAAATTTGTTTGGAAATTATTTCCATTTCATAAAGCAAGCTTGGATAACTGGTCACATCTGCTTTCACTCAGTAACTTAAATAGATGCATTCACTCTCATGAATGAACAATAGTTCTCTATTTGGTGTCAAATGATGAGAAGAAAATCCTGTCAGCTCTTGACATTTAATTATAAAGCTATTTAAATGTATTTTTTGCTAATGTATGGAAACATTGTATTACCCTTGCTACTGACATTTTAATTATGCTACATTGTTGCCTTTCTTAGGTTATTAAATGGTTTGTGATTGTAAAGGAAACACTGCATTGACATTGTGTTTATTCCATATGTGCCTTAACCATTCAGTTATGTTTTGTATCATTTTCCGCTCATATATCCTTCTACTTAACGTGATTTTAAATCACAGGAGCATCAATGACATCTATTAAAAAAAAAACCCCAACCTTGAAAAACAAGTACAAAGCTGCAGTGAATTACACTGTTTTGTACCCTTCAGGAAACTTTTCCATTTGTCATTTTTATAGGATGTAAATCATCGGATGAAGAGCAACAGAGGACATCAACTATCAAGAGCAACTTCAAAAAAACTTTTATTAGGAACAGATTTTGTATCATCGCCAATCTGCCAGATCATTTTTGAGCATTTATGAGCCGCAGCTCTAATCGATCTGAACGGCGTGACTGTCTGTTCTATGTTTGCAGCTTCTATGTCACAGACGTTACCTCACCGATCTGCTGTGATGTCATCCCATTTCTCTCCCACCCTGACGCCTTTTTCTCTCTCTCTCACTGCCTCTGACTCTGTCATCTTTTTCCTTCTCCGTTTGGCTCTGCCTCTTCTCACCTCTGCTTCTCCCTCCTCTGTCGTGCTCTATTTTCCTATCTTCTTTCTGCTGGTCTCTCTTCTCCCATGTAATTAATTACAAATATAAAACAAAAAATACTTGTTTTCAAAAAATATTCGAGTCAGAATTTAGTAGATGTGCCTTTAGCAATTACAGCTTCGAGTCGGTCTCTATCAGCTATGCACATCTGGACACTGACATTTTAACCCGTTCTTCACAGTCACAAATTCTCGATTGGACTGAGATGAGGACTGTTTTTTTTTTTTTTTTTAAGCCATGAACCCTGTGCAGTTTTGGCTTCATGCTTACGGTCTCTCTGGAGAACAAATCTTTTAACAAGAAGCAGGTTTCTGGCAGACTGAATCAGGTTTTCCTCCAGGATTTTCTGCATTCTTTTAACTCTCTACCCTCAAAAGCCTTCCAGGGCCTGCAGCAGAGAAGCATCTTCACAGTATGACGCTGCCACCACTGTGCTTCACGGAGGGGACGATATATTTATGATGATGTGCAGTGTAACGTGCTGCTCAGTCTGATAGCCAAAAAGCTAAATTTTGGTCTCATCTGGGTTTTTTTAAGTGGCTTCCTCTTTGCTGCTCTCCCATAACGCTGCAACTAGTGAAGCACTCTGCTGTTGTATGCACAGTCTCTCCAATTTCAACCTTTTCAGTCACCTTTTCGCCGAGCTGCTTGGGGTGTTTCTTTTTCTTTTATAACTTACGTCTATAGGATCTGGTTGGATCTTGCTTTGTCGCGCTCTGGCTGCATGGCGGATCCAATGGAAGCGTGTTAGAAGCAGAGTATCTTACCCCTCCTGTCCACTGCATGTGGCTGCATTGCTTTTCCAGTTGTGCCAAAGCTCCGTTACATCTTAATCAAATGTCCACTGGAAGTGATTCATAGCAGAGTATCTTTAAGCAGACAGATTGTTTCAAGTTGTTTTTACAGTATATTAAAGATACAGTTGTGTTTATGATTGATGTGGTAACATATTCTTTGTGGCTTTAGTAGCATGACTTCCCCTGCATCACAGACATTGCAACTTTTCATTGAAAAAGTCCAAAGATTTATAGAAGCTAGTAGAGCAGAAGTTTGTTCAGCTCTCCATCTTCCCATTTTAGCCAGCATCTCGAGGCCTTCAGGGAAACTGTCCAGCTCATTCGACTCTTTATTAGTGTTACTGATGTATTCACTGATGTTTTTCTTCTAGTTTAGCCTAAATAGCAAATAACAGAGAAACCTGCTGTTGGGAACTACAGATGCCTCTTGTTCTTTCAGCATCATTACACTCTCAGTCTGTCTGCTTTCTGTACAAATGTGTGTGTGTGTGTGTGTGTGGCTGAATAAGTCTTCTCTGAATGAACGGGTCATGCGCAGGTCAGTTGTGCGTCACTGTGGTTGCTCTCTTTTAGATTCTCAGTGGTGCATATTCTTCATAACTGATAGTGAATGCTGATACACATGGAAACCGTTGCTTGTTATAAGTTAAATTTCAGCTGGTCATACGCATTGCTTAGAAGAAATACAGCATATGGTTTAAGTAACTATTAACTATAGCTGGCTGTCAGATAAATGTAGTGACATGAAAAGCACAATGCCATCTGAAAACTAGTGAAGCCTTTCTGCTCAGTGTGTGTGTAGCTCAGCCCCGTCGTTGGTCAAGCAGACACACAGACCTGCTGCTCTTTATACATCCTTGACACAGAGAGAGCAGAGCGGAGCAGTGGATGGTGACAGCGATATAACCCGGTCACTATGAGGTTGATGCCCAGAAGCGTCCTGAACACAGCAAAAGAAAATACAGACCGCCACACACCTCTAGTGGGTCATAAGTAACGATAGAGAGGAATTACTTTTGTGAGTCCATATACATTGTTTTTTTTTAGGAAAATCCTGCACAATATACCTTTAAGTCAGTCTCACATACACCATCCTGTTGCTGGAAATACTCAAGCATTGAATTTGGATTCATCCGCCACTGAAAATAGTCCTCAACAAATGCACCATTTTCCCGTTTGAGTAACATTTGCTAGAAACCACAGTGCCCAGCTGTTTTTGGTAATCACTGAGCCTTCTTTAAAAACTAATGTTTGCATCTGTTAGCCAGTTTTTTTTTTAAGATTTGGGTCTTGGGGATGAGTGCCAAAGACAGGGAAAGGAAGTGAGGGAGGCAGACAAACACATTGTTAGTTTTGATCTCTTCATGGGATTTGTGGACAATATAGAGTAATATTAGATGAATCCTTTGTATTTTATTAGTCCAATTATTTTGTCAACTTAGTTCACATGTATTGATCACATTCATTTTAGCATTATATATTTTAACATGTGGCTTTATGTTTTTTTTTCATATGCTAGAGCCTATGAAGGAGTGATAAACACTGCAGCTGCCACCCAGTAGCATCAATGTTCTGTATTTTGAATTGGCAGTGACCACGCAACATCAGCCTCAACATTAGTGATGTTTGCTCTCTGCTGGTGAGGAGGTCTATAATTCAGGGAACTGAAACACCAATAAATTCAGCTCCTGTGTGGTTTTGCTCCTTGTGGTTTCTACGGTTGCCATGGGCTCACAGGGAGTCACAACGGCAAATTGAAAAAGTTAAACCATCACCAACTGTGATGGCAGCGGCAAATATCCATGCATGAAAACGAGAGCAGCAGCCGCCTTCTCTTTTCTTACCACTTGCTGTTTGAAAGCACCTGAAGTCCTCTGAGACACTCTTGTGATGAAGTGCTGTAAAAATAAACTTGAAATGACTCAACCAGAAACTGCAAAAATCCAAAAGAAAAAAAAAACATGAGGAGTAGCCACAGTTTGACTTAAATAAATGATCCCTGGGGAGTTCAGTGCAGAAACACAGCAATGACCTCCATTGCAGCAAAGATGGAGATAAAATGAAATAAAAAAAAAAAAACATAAGGAATCGACATTACCACTTTAAATGCAAATAAAGGTGCAGAGTTATAAAAGAAGCTGCACTTCTTGCCAATCGCTTTTTCCCCGGGCAGGCTCTTCCAAAGTTTAGAGTCCCTGACTGCAAATACTTAAGTCAGGAGAAAAAGTGTCTCTCCTTTTTATAGATTGTGGACTCTGGCTTATGCTCTCCCTGAATCGCCCATTTCATTATGCTTTGCTCTCAGTTTATTGGTTTTAAGGCATGACACTCCAAGGGGAGATGTGTTTAGCTTATTGCTTTGGTGGGGTGAAGCAGCGCTGGCTTATTGCTGAAGTCTGGAGATCCTAGCTGCTTCAGCAATAGATATACACAGCCATCTGTACTGTTGTAGACACCAGTGAACCCAGTATGGATTACAGCAGACAGCACTGGGAACACAAGAAACTCAAACTTTCTGTCCTCTTTCTATTAATGCTGCTGCTGTTAGTAGCATGTACAGACTCTCATAGGATCAGGGGTGAAAATGAGAAGCGGTACATCTGAATACAGGTTTAACATTTCATGCCAGAAGGCAACTGAGTTGGTGTCCCCAAAAGCGACGTGTTGGCTGATGTTTGGCTGAAATTCAAACATAGAATTTGTGCTGCCAAAAATGACCTGTCACAAATCCCCACCGTCCAAGGTGATGTCTTCGTAAGAAATATGTTTACATACACATTATCCTGGTCTTGAGTAATAAGTCTTATGTTAATTGTATTCAGGATATGACGGTCAATTGTATGTCTATGTACATGACTCTGAGGGGGTCAAGACTTAAGCAACACTTGTAATATAAAGAACAATTTTATTATGAGACCAACGTGTTTCTGCTTGTGGCCTTCATCAGGGTTAGTTTACAACATATTACAAAGAACATTTAAATAAAAATATAAAAGACAGCTCCACTGAAGAGTTTTTGCTAGCTACTTATTTTTTTGTCTATTGTCTGACAGATTATTATTTGATGCCACACATGTCAGTTAATGTCATATATGATACTCTGAACTCTGATTCATTTGTCTGTCCCATGAAAGTAGCTCCAGGCTGCCTGCCAGCTTTAGCACGTAGGGATTGTTTGTTTTTTCACCCGGTTGGTTTGTTGGTTCGTGTTAACAGTAACAGCCATCTCTGTGTCTCATACGAGGATACAGTGTTCACATGGAAAACTAAACAAGTGTTCCTAGAAACTACAACAGAAACTGCAGTAGGGAGCCAGTCTGAGCCACTAACAGATGTAAAGTGACAGAAAGTCTGTGTAATTGTTCAGGTTGGACTGCGTAAACATTATTTAAGAATTTGAAAGGAGGGTTAACGGTGTTTATGTACGTTTAGCCTCCACTGAGCTCCACGAATAAAAAGTGCTTTTTGATCTATATGCATATTTTATTAGGAGAAATGAACAGAAATGGAAAAAAACAGGTTTACGCATATTTTATGAGATCTGGAAAGATGCAAGGAGAAATTATCAAAAGGCAGTTTAAGAGGCTAAAACATATTTTTTTTTTTTTTAATTCTAGCAAATCATTCCAACCCCAGTATTTTATTTAAAATAATAGACTCAGTCATCACCCTCTCTCCATGTCATTTTATCAATGCCTCACAACAGATGTGAGAGAAGTTTCTAAATTTTTTTAGTGAAAAACTAAACCCCCGTTATAATATAGCCCACATGAAGCCCACCACGTGCAGCTTTGATGCTATTTCACGAAATTTCTCAAAGATGTTAGCGACATAGTTGGCCCCAATATTTTATTGATTATTAACAGTTCTTTAGAAAATTGACTTTTTCCTTCTATTTTTAAACATGCTGTGGTGCAACCTCTTTCAAAGAAACCTTACCTCGATCCCTGTTTTTAATAATTTTAGACCAAATTCTAAACTTCCTTTTTTAAGCAAAATTTTAGAAAAAGTGGTTTCAACCCAACTTTTAGCTTTTATGTGTCAAAATGACATCTTTGAGAAGTTTCCGTCAGGTTTTAGAGCTTTACATAGCACAGAAACGACCCTCCTCAAGGTAACCAGTGACCTCCTTTTAGCAGCTGACAGGAGGGAGAGCGCAATTTTAATTCTTTTAGATCTAAGTGCAGCCTTTGACACAGTAGACCACAGTATTTTAGTTGACCGTCTTAAGACTTGGGTGGGCATCAAGGACACTGCACTTGATTAATTTTATTCTTACCTTTTAGAAAGAACCTTCTCGATCACCATCGGTAACTACACTTCTTCCATAACCCACAGTACCAGTGGTGTACCGCAAGGTTCAATTTTAGGTCCAATTTTATTTTCCATCTACATGCTTCCACTTGGCCAAATCATTAAATGACACAACGTTTCTTTTCATTGCTATGCAGACGACATACAGATATACCTTCCCCTAAGACCCAGTGACCCAAGAAGCCTAGCTGCTGGTGTAGATCGTCTCAGTGATGTCAACTGTTGGATGGCACAAAATTTCCTTCAACTCAACAACTCAAAAACAGAAATCATACTGTTCAGTCCCCCAAATCCGAAAAATCCCATCAGTTTTGGTCCCCTATCCACCCACATGAAGCCCACTGCCAGAAATCTAGGAGTACTATTTGATTCTGATTTAAGTTTCGAACCACACATTAAAAAAGTTGTCCAGTCCTGCTTCCTCCAAATAAAAAACATTTCTAGAATTAAGCCAATGCCCTCCCACTCTGACCTTGAAAAAATTATCCACACTTTATCCAGACTAGACTACTGTAACTCCCTCCTTTCTGGCATAAGACAAAAATCCCTCTCTCACCTCCAAACTAGTTCAGAACGCGGCACCTAGGCTTCTTACTGGTTTTAAAAGACAACATCACATCACCCCAATCCTGGCTTCTCTACATTGGCTCCCTGTTTGTTTTAGAATTGATTTTAAGATTTTACTGATTACCTTAAAGCACGTCTGGGTCTGGCTCCAAGCTACATAACAGACATTGACCCTGTACCAGTCAGCCGGCAGCCTTAGATCCTCAGGTGGGGCCCTTCTGGCTGTTCCAAAGTCAAGGCTCTAAAGGTGACAGTGCTTTTGCCATCAGGGCCTCTCGGCTTTGGAATGACCTGCCTGAGGAGATAAGGTTAGCAGAATCAGTAACTTCTTTTAAATCACTTCTTAAAACCCAATTCTAAAGACTTGCTTTTATGTAGTGTTGTCTTTCGATCATCTTTCTATCATCTTTTAATCTTTTTATCAACTCTGTATTGTTTTTCTTTGTCTTTTACTGCCGAACTCTTAAGGTCAGACTTGTTATTGCTTTCTGTGTCGTGTCTTTGCTTTGCATTGTACTGTCTTTGCTTTGTCTGTCAAAGCACTTTGTAAACTCTGTTTTTGCTACATAAATAAAGATATTATTATCATTGTTATTATTATTATTATTATTAGTAGTAGTAGTAGTAGTAGTAGTAGTATTAGTTTAACCATTGTGAGCTTAAATAATGAATGTATTTTCGATCAACACATGAAGACGCTTGGTTACTTGAGTTTCCTCAGTAGTTAAGAATCAAACCAGTTTGGTTCCTGGCTGCCTGGATTCTGCTGCCGTTTACCAGTCTGATGAATTCTACCTCACCATCTGAACATCCTAATTAAAGATGAGATTGACTATGCAATTTACCATTCATACTACCAGACTTTAACTTTCATTTCAGCGTACTAGTCATTATATCATTTATCATCATCATGCTCATCATTCTGTTTTACTGACAAACACATGGAAACCTATTACTTTGATGCTGGAAAAACCCAATCATAACTGGAGCACTCATTGCTTGTTTTGTCCAACCAACAGACCAAAACCCAAAAACATTCAACTTACTATAATAAAAAACAACAAATCTTCACATTTGAAAAGAATGGCTAGCCTTTTTGCTTTATAAATATCTAATGATAAAAGTTGGTGTAACTTTATAGTTTATATCATACTTTACTGATGGAGTAATTCTAGGAACAGTATCTTCACTCAATGACCAGGACTGCTGGGTAGTAAGCATCAAAGTATGCTACTTTATAATTAAAGTAAAATAGTGTAGCTCTTTGTATTACTTTTAAAAATAATGTTATGATGTTTTCACCTGTCTGTGTTTTGTAAAATAATATGAAATCCCTATTAAATATTTTGAAATCATCAAAATGTGGAAAATCTGTAAGATATGGTATATGGTAATAATAATAAACTTTATTTATACATATATACTTTCATACAAGAAATGCAGTGCTTTACAATAAAGAAATTACATGCATAAAATAAATATAAAATGAACATAAAAACAGGGATAGAATGCCATAATAAATGTCAAATAATAAAATAAAAATGAATGTGGCATAAGATTGAAAATTTGATAATAATCATAAAAATAAAATAAAAGTGAAATAAAACATATAGAGTGCATAATAATAATAAAATAATAAAATACAATAAAAATAAAGTTAAGAAAATAGTAAGAACAAGGATAGAATTGCATAATTAATGTGACAACGAAATAATAAGAATTAATGTGACAATAAAACCCATTTGATCTTTATTTTTATATCAGTGTCAGTGGCGGCAATTTGAGAGTATTCATTTATTTATTTATAATAAATGAACCTGTGAACACTTATTTATAGGCACCTAGATCTCTGAAGCTATAAGCATTTCAAAACTTCCTTTCCCTGTGGACACATACGCACCACCAGACATTTCAATTACACTGACATAAGCCCTCAGCCAACTCAGAACGTCTTCCCGAGGGTGTAATCTCACTGATGGTTTTATCTGTGTCAGATCTCAACCCTAAGTTGGCCCAGAAAAAACCTCATCCCCAAGGGGGTACCTCAATTTTCAGAAGTTATCCTATCTGACCCCTGACAACAGAATAAAAATAAAAATAAAAAATACAATATATAGCATGTATAAGATCAAGTAAAATTAAAACATTTAAAAAGAGAAGCGCAGCGAGGCATAAGTGCAAAATAAGGTGCAAAAAAAAAAGTCAGGAAAGTTGTGGCTCGCTAAAGGCTATGATGAAGCGATAAGTTTTTAGCTGATATCTATTTGTAGTGTGTTCCACAGCTTTGGGGCGAAGTTGACAAAGGCTGCATCCCTAATTTTCTTTTGGCTGTTGCTGGGAACCTCCAATAAACCAGCAGTAGATGATTGTTCTTAAGGGCAAATAGTTTACAAGGGAGTTAGCAATGTAGTTTGGTCCTATAGCCCATTAAGGGCTTTAGGAGGACCTTAAAGTCAATTCTAAAAGTTATAGAAAGCCAGTGCAGAGTGCTCTCTCCCCTTGGTTCTGACTAATAGCAGAGCTGCAGAGTTTTGGATGAGCTGAAGTCGTTTTTCAGGATCTTTTTGATGTATAAATGGTTGTACTTTTTGGTTAATGTTTTTCTTTTTCTTAAGATATAAGTTGGCTTTTTGCATTTTGATGAATGGTGAAAGGCAGCGTGCGTGGATCAATTGTGAGATTACCATTCTCAATTATTTTCTTGAAGTGTATTCTGATGAATCATTACATGCAAATTACAAGGCCATTCGAAGCATGGATAAATATTTTGCACAATAAAATAATCATAAAAAATATCATCAATAAACATGAGAAAATGACATTTAATTTACCACCATGTTACTCTACCAGCTGTTCTGTAGAGTCTCAAAACACCAGTATTTTTAAATCATTGACTTGATTTATAATGATCATCATCCACTCTCCACGTGATTACACTGCACTTAAGAAGCCTTAAAGTACCTCTTCATTTTCCTCACCTAATCTGCTTTTTTATTTGTTCTCATAGTCTAAAAATCATTGTCTTTTCATCTCCAACTTGTCCATTCCTGTGTCGCTCCTTTTTGTTTCTATCTCACTCGCCCAGATTTCACGTCACACTTTTATTCCCACTCACTTCATCTCTCTGTTTTTTTTTCTCACCTTCATTTCCTCTCACTTCATCTCTCTCCTCTGTCTCCAGCCTCTCCATCAGTGCTTACACATAACCCTGAAGTAATTAAGCTAAGAACACAGACGGGGATGCAGGTCATAAATAAACAACTATAAGTGATATTAAACTATCGCGGAGAGCGTTGGCAGGGGTAAACACATCGTCAGGAGTTTTTAAATGAACACTGGCTGAACAGCACTTCTGACTTCCTACAAATTGTCTCTGTGGCAGATGACAGAGTTAGAAAGCTTTCCTCATATTTTGTTGATGATTAAGATTGTAGATGATACTGAGTTTAGTTAAGCATTTGCATCACAATATTCTTACTAGTTTTGGTCCTGCGTGATATGTGATAGCAAACTTTACAACATTTTGAAGAGAAATAACAGAACGGTATCAGTTCTATTTCAGATAGGCTTCACTCTCTAAGAGCTGTCGCTGTTGGGTTTGTCCCCACACGCATGCATAGTCATGAACATTTTCTTTCGCACCACAGTGCCCTGCACAATTGCCCCCCTCAGGTCCTCATCTCTGGTATATAATACTGTTGTGACCTGAGCTCTGCTCTCAATTTTTCTTCAGTGTGTTATGAAGCAGTCGGAAAGTGAAGTAATAAGAAGAATGAAGAAGACTCAGCGTCCCGAAGCAGTCTGTCTGTGTCCCGCCTGCCACACTGGCTACATCCTGCTGTTGGATCTCCTTCCCTGCTGTGAGTCATGCCTCGGTGCTGAGCACACTGGCTGCTTGCCAGTTTTGTGCTAGCCTGCCTGCTGCAGCGGCGAGCAGACGTCTTCACAGAGCTTCATGTGGAGGGTGATGGTGATGGCAGCTGGGCCTATAGAGGTTTTTTCACCGGAGGCGTTGGACATCTTTGGCTGCAACTTCACGGACATCCTGGAGGAGAAGCACGGTGGCAGGCACGAGTGTGATGACTCAGTTCTCTCCATCGCCAGCTCTATCCCCGACTCTCCTTTCTCCCCAGTGGGAGCTTTGGAGCTTGATGACAACAGTTCAGGAGCCCCATGGCTACGGCTTTCTTCTTCCTCGCCATGACCAGGAGCCCTAGGGCTGCAGCTCTCTCCTTCTCTGCCACAACCTGCAAGCCAACTGCCTGCCACAAAACTACTTTTCCAGGACCTGCTGGGCATCATTAAAATGGCAGAAGATCTGAGGGGCATCCTTGTGCCAGCGGACCCACCTCCACCTGCTGTTTACGGGATGTTTACATTGCGGAGCCTCTGTCAAAGTGTCCCCCAGTGTGGCCTCGCCTCACGGAGCCGGAGGCAGCTTTTTCCAACTCCGGAAAACTGAAGGCGCCAGTGTCTCTCTGCAAGCCTTTCACCAGAGTCCAGATGGATACGAAGCATGGTTTTCTCGCTGTCCTGCCACTAGAACAGAGCCTAGCTACCTTTCTTCAGCAGATGCAAGCCAATGCCACCATCAGGACCAAGTTTTTGCTCGCTTTTCTGACCACTCGCACCAATGTGCTGCTCAGGTGGGTGCAGCAACCAACAACATTGCGCTGCTTTCCTCCACTGTCTCCACCATGGCCACAAAGCCCAGCGCACTCTCCCCGCAGTTAGCAATGGACATCAAGAAGGCTATGACAGCCATCCTGACCCTCACGATGGCCTCAACAGTGGCTTTGTCAAGGATTATGGCGTGGCAGATGATGATGTATATGTCATATATGATGCATATGTCTCAGCTTCCCATACAAATCAGAAGGGAGCTGCTGGACAGTCTGGTGTGATTGCAGAACTGCACGAAGCAGTCAGGGAAGTGGATAGGGTAAGGAGACACACTAACTGGAACAGAGCTGCACTTCAGCCTCAGCGTTCACAAAGCCCCCGGCATGACTGCTGAGATGCTCACTCCAGAGCAAAGCACCCTGCCGCCACTGCTGCTGCTGCACCTCAGCCTGCACCCGGATCTGCTCTGGTGCAACTTCCCCCACTGCAATAGCCCCCTCTGGTGGCTGTGTCCCAAAAGGCTTTGCATTGTCCCCCCGCCAAGAACCAGTGACCACTGTGCATCCCATCCAACCCATCTGCTGAGCCGCCTCACAAACAACGGCAGCAATGGCAATGACGGGACACATGGAACATATCTTGATCCTGCTGAACATATCGGCCCTTTTCAGGGCCACCCACTTGTTACTAAAGAGCAGTTTCCTTTCATTCAGTCTGCTTTTATCTCTACTGAACATTTTGTGGCTGTTTCCACTCAGACACATGTCCCCCACACGTGTCCTCCACCGTGCACATATACAGTGCGTTGGTCACTGAGGCAGTGGTTCTCCACACGTTTCCTCTGCCACTGAGGCAGTCCAGTCACTCTCTGTCAGTCCGGTCACATTTTCATGAGCAGGGATGACTCCCCAATCTCTACTGTGCACAACAGACCATAATCGAATATCACCCACTTCCCACCTATTGGTGTGAGTTAGTGGATGTTTTTCACCATGGCATGAGTTGGACTCAGGGTCTGAACATTTTGAGCTAAATACTGATACTGTCACGCACTTTTGGCACAGTGGCCAATGCCAGCCCTTTCAATTGTGCCATCCTATAGGCTCTATAGGCTCACACAGCAGCAGCAAGGATGCTGCACTGGTTATTAACAATGTCTACAGAGGCTCCATAGATGTGCGCCTGCATTCAGAGCACTGTTCAGCGTGGTAAAGTCTGCTCTCCACAGACACATGGATGACAAAATTAATCTCAAAGAGCTACATGTTTCAGTTCGCCAGTCCTCCCCCTGTTAACCAGTGTGTTGGAGACAGTCATGTCATCTCAGACAGAGATAACGGCTCTGATGTCAGACCTATCGGAGCTCCTAGAGAAGGAGGCTATCTCCTGTGTCCCTTCAGGTGATGAAAACTAGGGTTATTACTGCCGCTATTTCCTGGTGCCAAAGAAAACAGGCAGGATGAGGCCAATTTGGAACTATCTCTCTTCAACAAGTGCATAATGAAGAGACCATTCCACATGTCGACTATCAAACATGTGCTGGAGTACGTGCATCCCAGCGAATGGTTTACATCCATCAACCTAAAAGATACGTACTTTCATGTGCCAATCATCCACAGGTACGGGAAATTCCTGCATTTATCTTTCCAAGGAGTACAGTATCAATACAACCAATTACCCTTTGGTTATTCTCTGGCAAGCGCACCTTCTCCAAATGTGTGGAAATGGCTCTGGAGCCATTACGTAGGAGAGGTATCAGAGTGCTGTTCTACCTAGATGATCTGATTGTCATGGCACCTTTCAAGGAGAGAGCTGCACTCCACATGGTTGAGCTCTTTCAGTATCTGTCAGCACTAGGTTTTGCCATAAACTGGCAGAAGAGCTCCCCTCTTCTCTCCCAGTCAGTAGTGTATCTGGGTGTGCATATGGACTCCTCCACCATGAGAGTGAAGCTGTCCCCAGCCAGGCTGAGAGTGCTCAACCCTCTTCTGTCAAGTGCTGTACCTCATAGAGTGGTGATAGCACTGTTGGTGATGCATTTGCTGGGCGTGATGTCTGCCAGTCACGTGGTTGTTCCTCTAGGGCTTCTCCATATGTAAAAGCTCCAGAGCTCAGCAATCTCCACCTTAACCCAATAGGGCACAAGAGATGCATGATAACTATTCCTCCCTCACTGCTGTCAGATCTGACGTACTGGAAAACCCCCTGTGTCCTGTCAATGGGGATTTGCCCCTCTGCTGATGGACAAGCATGTAGCGGTGAGGACAGACAACATGACGACAGCAGCCTACATAAACCGCCAGGGAGGCATGCACTCAGCTCGGCTGCTGGAAATAGCCAGAAGCCTCCTGCTATGGTCTCAAAAACACCTGCGTTCCATCAGAGCGATGTACATCCTAGGCATACAGAACTGAGCTGCAGACTTGATGTCATGCGTCCCACACTAATGTTGTGAGACATATTTGGGGGAGCGGAGGTAGTTCTATTCACCTCACAAGAGAATGCACAGTGTGCTGTGGTTCTCCATGAATGCACAAGACGACTCTCCACTGGGAGTAGACGCCTTCTCTCACCGAGGCACAAAGCTCCTCTTTACATGTTACTCCCAGTTCCCCTGATTCCTTGCCTCTTAGCAGGCATTCAGGAGGAGAACTTAGTGGTCATTCTGGTGGCTGCGAATGTGTCATGGTTCCCAATTATGGTGCAGCTGCTGGCAGGGGAGCCATGGCAGCTCCTGTTGTGCAGAGACGCGCTGTTGCAGCTGGATGGTGTGATTCTACACCTCCCAGTGATAGGCCAGTGGTTGTGGGTCTGACCCCTGAATGGGAGTGCCTGGAGAGGTTAGGACTGTCCCACTATCACCACCCAGGGGGCAAGGGCTCCTTCTACTACAGCCTGTTACACAGGTAAATGGTCTTGTATTACTCTCAGGGAAGAAGGGAGCACAGCTACTCTGCAACTAAATCCCTCATTTATGCCTAAGATCATAACCAGCTCTTTAAGGTCAAGGGTTATTTCTCCGGAGGGGTTTTTCCTTCCGCCACACAGGAGTGAAGCAGAGGGAACGTCTCACCGACTCTGCCCAGTGCATGCTCTGTCTCATTATGTAATGTGCACAGCAAATATCAGACAGATGCAGCAACTGTTCGTCCATTAGAGGGGACATTCACAGAGTATGTCACTGTCGAAAAAGCATTTGGCTCACTGGCTGTGTGATGCTATCACACAAGCTTATGTTGCGGTGGGGGTGGATCCCCCGCAAGGCGTGTGTGCTCACTCATGCATCATGGGCCTCTTCATGCCCCTTTATTTGGTTTTATTTGCGCGACTCGTCCGAGTCCTCCCTGACTCACTCTGTATTGAACATGCTTTACAGCTGGTGACATGGAGGTGTTCCTCTAATTTCATCATCATGGATTACTGAGTTGTGCTGTCCTTTATCACCTGCTCTGCTCGCGTTGGGTTGGGTGCATAACGGTGCAGGTGTGTTGTGTGAAAGGAGTGTAAAGTTTTTCACTCTGACTTTTCACACAGGGCTTGGCATGGACAATGACAATGGCACAGTCTATGCTTTTTATGTTATTACGCACTCTGTGGGGTTGTGTGTGTATCTGCTTGTGGACTTTGGTGTCACAGTGGGGCTTTGACTACATCAACTTCGCCCTTTACCCAACAGTGACAGCTCTAAAAGGACGAAATAGGATGTTAGTTACATATTGTAACTCCAGATTCTATGAGTATAGGCATAGCCCTCTAACATTCAGGCCAACTGCTCCACTGGCGTCAGCTGAAGAAAAAGCTAGTTATTGGGAGCAAAGCTCAGGTCACAATGGTATTATATTCCGGAGATGAGGACCTGAGGGGGGCAACTGTGCGGCTGCACATGCGTGCAGGAATAACCAGCAACAGCTCTTAGATGGCTACACCTATACTCATCGAATCCGGAGTTATGATACAGAACTAATTGTATCTTTAGCAAAAGATGGTCACTCACCAAGACAACCACTGGTTCCTTCACAACACAATTCAGTTTCTACCAGCTAGCCTGTTCCTAGTCCCTTGGACACTTTGCAGATGCGGTACTGGGTACGCCAATCTAAAAGTTGATTTTTAAATGTTTGAACACAGCTGTCTTTTTTCTGATAGAAACGGTGTCTGTGTATTAGGATTCAAAATCTTGGAAAAGGTCATTTTTAAAACTCTTTTTTTTCAGATCTTGAATGTCTAAGCCATTTGTGTTTTTGTGAAGACATTAAGTATAAACCAGTAGCGATTATCTAATACTGGCCAACAGTATTGATACTTTTTTTCACAACAGGTCAGGTCAGTCATATCTAGATATTACATTGCTTAACATAACTTCACGCTACATTTATGGTATTCTACTACAGGGGCGAGACAGACAGGCAAACGTAGAGTAGTTTCATGAGCATCAAACATGGCTGTATTTTGTTGTTATTGATGCTGCAGTGAAGACTTGTCTCTGCAACTGGACAAATCACTCTCAAGCAGAAAGACTAGCATCCTCTCTGTTCATACTAGGACTCAATGTCCTGACAGGCTGGAATTTGTGCAGTCTTAACAAATGGTAAAAATGCTGAAATTAAAAAAAGCTAGCAAAAAAAAAAAAAAGAAGACCGATATGACAATTGTCCTGACACATTATTGATATTTACATCACGAACATGGTCTTTTCCTACACTTAGCCAAACTGTTTTTGTTGACTACACTTAACCAAAGCCGTACTGGCAAATCAGAAAACAGTTACAAGTCAAGTACAATAGTACAAGTGATCATTTGGGTAATTTTGGTATATGTCATTTAGGTACAAGTATTTTTCAGAAACAAAAGTTAAATACCATTCTTGCTTAAAGGTGAAGATATGAGACCTATGTGCATGCTAATAGCAGCTAATGCTAATGCTGACAGTGCTAGTCACAGCTGCAAAATGCTACAGTTTAGATATTCAGGTAGGACACTCTGAAAGCCCTAGAAAGACTACCTGCATATATGTGGCTATATTACTGTGTCTGAGTGTTTAAGAGACATTTAAAAAAATAGAATATGACTAATAAGGACATCAGAAATCGTGTTCAAGTTCAAGGGAAATTGAAATTTTATAATGTTAACTTTTTACCCATTTAGAGGAGAAATACATTACTTTACAGAAACTGTTGAAAACAGTGAAAATATTCAGTGTTGTCATTTAAGAAAAAATGGGAAAACTACCAACCTGTATCCTGTTTAAGAAAATAAAGATATCAATTTGAGTTACCTCATGATCATTTAAGTTCATCAACATTTTCCTTTCCATGTCATGCAAATGAATAAAGATTGTCGTTTCCCTCTTATTTCACTGTATTCAGTCAGCAGACGATCAAACCTCAAAACTTCAGTAAACAAAGCCAAAACCATCAGCACAGCTATAAATACCACTAGGTGGGAAATGTGTTTTTGTAATTTATGTGAACAGACTCCTTAATTTGTTTTGTGATGGGTTTAACACAGAAATGCGACTATATTACTCAATTAAACAGGTATCCTTTAAAAGAAACATTTTACTATGATTTATTTGTGTACTGTGAACTATTTCATTAAAAAAAAAGTTTGAAATTGTGGATTTGAATCCAAACTGCTGATGAGAAATTCTCCAAAGAAGCCAAAAAGTATTGTAAGTATATATAACAGTAAAAATAGCCCTCCACCCTTCCAATCCTCCATCTTCTTCCTCTCCTCTCTCATCCTTCTTGTTGCAGGCCCATTAAAATCATAATGAGACTGTTGCCATTTTTGGAGACAGACACTGTAAGAGTAATTCATCCTCATTGCTGAAGCTAAATAATTGAAAGGATGAAGGAGTTTTGAGAAGGAGGCTGGGGTGGATGTTTGGGCTTCAGATGGTATACAGTTACACCGGTTTGGAGACGATAGTTATTGTCATTCAAAAATGACATTTTTCTTCACTGTTCAAAGTTTCTGCAATGTGTACTAACAAAATAAACTTTAAAAGTTGTTGAAATGAATTAAAAGAGGATGTTACCAATAATGTGAATCTCATGTCAGACTTACTGGAACAACCTGATCTCACAGAAATACGTGAAATGACGACGACCTCTTAACACCACAATATGTGGTGGTGGAACCTGAAGGGCCCTATCTTACGCCCGGTGCAAAGCGGCGCTAGGCGTGACGCAAGTGACTTTGTTAGTTTAAGACAGACACAGTTGTTATTTTCCCGTCCAGCATCCACGTTGTTTAAATAGCAAATGCACTTGCACCCAAGGGCGTGTTGGTCTTAAAATGAGGTGTAGTTAGGCGCATTGTTGGCACATTGCTATCTTGAGGCAATAGAGAGAGCGATTGCACTATTGACCAACAAAAACCTGGTCTGAAGTCAATGGCGCATTGTTTTACTGTTATTTTAAGGGTGCATTATCTGTATTATTTGACCAAATCATAGCAATGCACAGAGGTATTTAAACAGACAGACAACAACAGATCACACACAGATTGACTTTCCTGCAGCATCAGTACATGATGACATGAGGAACGTATGAGGAAATAAATGAGGTGACAACAATGATTAAACTAAAGAAGGAAATCAATCTGCACAGCTTCTAGCTGCTGCCAGCAGCAGGATCAGCACCTTGGAGAGCTGATCAAGTCCTGATAACTGTGTTAATTATTCTTTACATGATTAAAATGAATGATTTAATTATTGAACAATATTTAACAAATATTCTTTAACATTTTTGACAGTACAGTCATCAGGTTTTCATACTTTCAGCAATTAAAACCCCGCTGATTTGACCTGTTACTCCATGACTGAACAAAATGATTTTAAAGAAACTGAAGAAAGCTGTAATAAAAAATAAACCTTTTCAAAAACCAAACGAAAATACATTTGCAACAAATTAATGAACAGGATCTTAAACTGGTGGTCTGGGGCCCACGGGAGGGTCCAGGACCAGCAGGGACCAGTGTGCTCGTTATCCGTTTCCTCTATAGAGAAGTGTCCCTTCTTACTACTTGGCAAATGCGCCATCATAAGAGCAATCCGCCAAGGTGCAAGCGTACCTGGCTTTTAAAGGGAATGGTAGATGACGCTCTGACTGGTTTATTGCGTGTTACGTCAAAAACACACCCATGATTAATTAGAATGAAGATGAGTTATTAAACTGGACTTTCACATTCCTCATTAAATCCCTGCACATGTAACTTTTATATATTTAATCAAACTGGACTAATTCAAGTATTTATGCTTAAGTCACATTTAATCTTTGCTCTTTTCATATATTTCATACACTTTCTTTGTCCATAGCACAGTCCATATGTCCTCTGTACAATCAATATTTCATTTCAAGTTTATTTCACTGTTATTACCTTACTTTTGCATTTGTGGGAGCAAATGTCAAAACACATTCTTTGTATGCTTGCATTGGCTAATAAAACATATTCAGATTCTGATTGAATGGGCTATGTCATGCCGACATATAATCCCAAAACCAAGAGTCATAAAGATACAAAAAATCTCCAGTTTTGTGTGAATAGCCTATTCATACCTGTCAGAAGCCTACTGAGTATGCCTATATGCTTCGGCATCTTTGCAGCCTGGTTTCTTCCCTTAACAATAATTAAAATCATCATAATGCCTTACACACTGATACTGACGTTTCTAATTTGATAACATAGCCTATGGCATTTTGTTCACAACTGGCAAAGCAGGATAATAAAGTTCATAATAATAAATAATAGAAGTAAAGTCCATGTACAAATCATTCTTTCATCCTGCTTCTCTTTGTATATTTGCACACAATTAGAATTAGAAGCACATATTGTATTCCAGATGTTTATAAAACAGGTTTGTCAGCGGTTCAGGCTTTACAGTACCCTTGAACCTCAGCCACCGTTGCTATGGAGAAGAAGCCAGTCCATAATGTGAAATGATCACTTTTAAGGTGAAATTGTCTATATTATGGCATATTAGTACAGAGGACATGATTAAACCTAGAAATTCTCATATGTCACAACTGAGATTGTCTTTTTAACCTGTATTGTGTTGTTATTGTCTTGGTTTGTATATGTGTTGTAGGATTACAGATAAATGTAGCATGTTGCTTATGAAACAAGATGTGAGAAGTACATTTGTATATTAATTGCACATATTGTGCACAGATGTTTATTAAAGAGTAGCACCACAACTGAAGGTCCTCAGCTAATAAAGTGACGGCAGCCATTGTTTGTAATTTGCTGTTTATAGCTTGTGTGCTCTGTGAGGTCACCTTTAATTATCTTCAAGGGAAGAAACCGTAATCTGCTGTTCTAACAGCCTCCACTTTTCTAGTTTCAGTCTTTACACTAGCCTTTTGAGCCTGGCTACAGGGATTTGCTCCCATTCGGCCACATGAGCATTAGTGAGGCCAACCGCTGATGTTGGGTGATAAGGCCTCGGCTCTCAGACGGCGTTCCGGTTCAGGAACAAAGGTGTTGGATGAGGTCGAGGTCAGGGCTTTGTGCAGGTCAGTAAAGGGTCGCACCAAACTGACAAAAACATTTAGTAATGGACCTTAATGCAGGGGGGATTTGTCATGTTGAAAAGGAAAAGCTTCCCCAAGCTGCTGCATGAAGCATGAAAATTTCCCTTACTCTGAATTAAGGGGCATAACCCAAATTAAACCAGCCGCAGAACAAAAATACACAAAAAGTTTTAGGGAGATCTTACAAAACTGCCTGTAGTTTTGTTTAAAACATCCAAACTGCATACTAACTCCATAATGACTGTGTGGACTTTAAAGCAGCACAATGTGATGGAATTAGCTCTGTGACACTTGTATTTATTAGTCACAATATCCTTTTTCTTGATATTGTTGATATGAGATGATTTACCTGACACACCCACCTAACTACAGTACATGCAAGCTGCCCAGTGGCTGGTAGTCCCTTAGCTATTGTTCTGAAGTTGCTGATATGTGTCCGGTTCACATTAGTTTAAATATTCACTACATGTAATCTTTTTTTCATAGTTTGTGCCAATTTAACAACATTTTTAGGGCAGTAGTTGATGTAAAAGTCTATGTAAAGACATTGTCTCTCAAACAATGTTGAGAGAACAGAATGACGAGATGTTTACAGGGTATGCCTCAACATAAAAGCCTATTGGTAAGTTGACTCAAAAAGTCACAGAATAGACCTACTTTGCCTGTTTGAGGTGGCTATATAAAGCCACTTTGTCTACAAATGACTCTGACCTGATTGATTTGACAGCTGTGAAGTTTCTATTTGGTTTAGATATGACAATGTTGCAAGTTTGTCTCATCACTCCCTATCTTTTCTTACATCTCATTTCATTTTTAAGGAGTACATGAAGTGCTGTTGACAAAAGAGTGGGACTTAAATCATTTGTGGTGCAGTACAACAAGGCTGAAGAGTTTAATATGGGATCAGTGCTGTGAGCCAGCGGTGGCTCTCAATCACAGAGTTCCCCAGTGGAAACATCAATCAACTTTTAGACATTGAATGATGGATGTAGTGAGAGTTTAGAGTTTACACAGACAAGCTGGGCCTAGATTTATTGAGTACAATGACAAAAGTTTGAGAGAAGGAATATACTAAAATCTATTTCACTTTAATTGAATTTGTTAGTTGTCATCAGCAGAAGACCGGTTGCAGCTAAATAAGACGTATAACAAAATGAGTGAGAGAACGCCATTTGTCCCAATTTCTATTTCTTACAAATAACATAAATGACCAGGTGTGCTTGTTTGTAGAGCCACAATTCCATGTTTACTCTGTAGCAAACAAGTATTGTTCGATTTCAGTTATGCTAATTGTTTTGATCAGAGTTTTCATGAGCTAAATTCTAGGTTTTGCTTGCTCTAATTTATACTAATTTATAATTTATGTACTTACTTATGCTGCTTTGAGGAGTTAGAAGAGGCAGGAGCCAAACAGTTTCTTCTTTTATGTCCTTGCTGATGTCATTGGTGATGTCAAGGTATAGACCGAATGTGTGAGAGGGGTAATAGATATGTTTATGATTTGGTTACTTTGTTTAACGTACAAAGTTTGCATGTAGTGTAAGTACTGAAATCGGTTGCTTATACTGATGATGTTTAAAGGCACAAATAAAAAGAAAGGTGAGAAAGCTGTACACATCTGAGGGGATGATGGTCCCACCATGGCTGAATGTGCTCTGGATTGATGCCACATTCACGTCATATGGGATGGTTGGTGGAAGAGAGTCCCATGTTTACGACTTATAAGTGTTCTCATTACTGGACAACTCAAGACATTGTTGGTTGAGTGAGGGTTAAAAATACGGTAATTCATTTTTATGCACCTCTGTATTATGAAGCACCTAGTCGGATATATCTGAGCTTTTAGAGAAAAGTTTCACAGTAATTATGGCTTGGATGTTGACGTGAACATGTACAACCCCATTGCCAGAAGAAAACGTTGGCATTGAATGTTTCTGCAATCCACAGAAACGTTGAATATATACCTTTCAACATGTGAATTGCATATCATATCAACAGTTCTACGAACGTAGCATATTAACATTTCTACCTGTTGAATAATGATGTTTTATCGTGTGACAACGCTGTGGTTAAGGTCTGGTTAGGTTTAGGCACAAAGACCACTTGGTTAGGGTTAGGGAAAGATCATGGTTTGGGTTCAAATAAAAATAAAAAATAAAATAAAAAACGGCCAATGTCTCGCTAAAAACATCCGGTTTTCTTGCCAGAAAAACGGCTGCAAATGTCCTGACATCTCACTAAAAACACCCGCTTTTGTCGGTTGAAACGGGAAGCGGACATTGGTTTCGAGGTGGTCTCGAACCGTGTTCTCTGCTGATTTCCAACTTGCTGCCAAGAAACTTAGTAACCATCCACCTGCCCCTCCTCCTACTAAAAGGAAAGTCAGCTCATACAGATCACATGTGAACTACGTCACTTTAGAAATGTTGAGATGGTACGTATTTTGGAAATGTTGATATGATACGTATTGTTGAAATGTTAATATGCTACATATTTCAGGTGTTGCAATGTAGATATTCAACGTTTCTGTGGTTTGCTGAAACATAAACTGTCAACGTTTTATTCTCGCAACCAGGCTGACATGTAACTACGATACGATAGCTAATTATTTTAAAGAGGAAAAAATAAGCCCTCATCCATGGGTGGGGTGTGGAATAAAAAATTTAAAACTTTAAAACTTAAAAGCATCGTGTTAAGTTTTTGACCACTCGCAGCACTATGGAGCAATGTTTTTATGAATGGTGACCTGTTTCGATTATATTGCATTCGAGGACGCACATGCACACACACATGTGATTCACATCCTGCCATTGGTTCCACGTTACTCTGCTGATCAACAGTTGGTGGCCATAATGTGCCAACAAATGCAGCAATACGCCAATGAAAACTGCTGGCAAGCAAGCTTGGATGTAAATAATGCATATTTAAAAAAACAGTCAATACTAAATGTAAACATAAAAACCAAAACTGTGAGCCAAAAGAAACAAGAAGCACCATAGATTTGATAGATACTGTAGACTTGGGTGATTATCCAGCTTTCAGCTTTCACATTACACTTAGTCATTGGAGCAAATCAATGATTTAGCAGTTCATTAAAAACTAAATGAAAAATAAATAGTTTAAAATGTTGCTTAAAAACGTAAAATTGTGAAGAACAATTCCAGGAGACATTTCAGCCATCATAGATGTTCAGCATTTCTTTCTGCTGTATCCCCAGATTCTCTTTTTAAGGCTTTTTATAAACTCAAAAATCAATGTGTTCCTTCCTCTTTTATCTAATACTGTTGTATATTTACACCTACACACATAAAGGTACCCGCAGATATTCTGGCAAGACAGGCGCGATATCAAACACTCATTCAGCACTGTTCTGGGAGACTTCCAAGTATGAAAGTGTAGGAATGTAAAGCAAGGTGTTTCTGGAAAAAAAAAAGTGTCTCTATGCTTGATCAGCTTTTCTTTGAGATCAAAACATTTATGAGCAGTGTAAGTCGCTCCTTGTCTTTATGAGGTACCTCATGTTACCTTCTCCCCGGTGGATTAAACCTTTCTCCTCTGCACCTCTACATCCCCCCCGTCTCTTCCCACGCTAATTTTCTCCCAAGTCAAGAAGAAATTCCATTTCCCAAGCTTCTTTTGACTGAAGATTTATCAAAATTACTTTTTACAAATGGTGAAAAACAAGGATGCGTGGGCAAGGTTACTGTTTGTGTTTGGAGAAAATATAACTTACATTGAAGTTGTGGTCATGTAGCACTGCAGTTCTGACCGGCAAACGTCAAAAGCGTTGCTTGGAGTCGTGTTTGCATCCATTTGTATTTGATATAAGTCCAGTATTCACTCTTTTCTTAGCTATTTTTGAGCTTGAGTTGCTCTTCATCAACTCCTGAAGGTGATATCTTGCTTCTTAGCCGCTAAATGCACCACTGTGTTCACCAGCTAGACGCTAACTTTGTCTTTCTGCTGTTTGAGTCTGGGAAGTTAGTGTACTGTGGATTTATCAGAACTATACTTTTTACTCAAAATAGCTGCCTGCTGCATCTAAAAATGACACTGATGAAAGTGCTGCGAGTGAAACAAAACATTATACAACAGTATAAAAACCCAAACAATGAGCAGAAAGATTGTTAAGGCTAAGGTTGCGTTGGACGCAAAAGCAGACACAGAAACAGAGAGAGATGGATAAGAAACAATGGTTTTAATGAGCAAACTGGTTGTGGAGGGAAGAAGGGAGGAGGGGGGTGGGGGGAGGAGGGGGGTACCTGGTGAGAGTCAGAGCACATCATTTACAATAAACATACCTGTTTCCATACAATTTTACAATTTTTCTTCTGATCACAGACTTGATTTTGATGGTCCTGATTCCAGACTTGAATATCAGACATGTTTAAAATAACATCAATCAAAAAATGCATTCAATAGCCACAGCAATCTTCATCCTTAAACCATATTTTCCATTCAAGTTCAAGTTTATTTCTATAGCACAATATCATACAAAAGCAATCTGAAAGTGCTTTACAGAGCGCATAAACAAAGGCAGACACCCACACACACACATGCACAGAACTTATTAAAAGCTAAATTAAAAAGAAATGTCTGGAGCTTATTTTAAGAGAAGATAGCGTCAGTGCAAACCTCAATTCAGCAGGCAGGATGTTCCAAGTTTTAGGTGAATAAACACTGAAAGTGCTATCGCCAGTTATTGATTGCATTCTGGGGCTTTTGAGGCAAAATTTTTCCTGTGACCTGAGAACTGTTGTTGGATATATAGTCTGGAACTAAACCATTCAGTGCTTTGTAGACCAGGAGCTTATAGTCAGTTCTGAACAGGTTGCATTTAATAGACTTAATCTATATAGCGCCTTACTAGTTTTCCGACCACTCAAAGTACAGTTGTTTAAGAATTGGGGTGATATGATTAAACTTTTTGGTCCTAGTTGTGTTGCAGCTTGAGCAGTGTAACAGTGTGATTTCTGCTATAAACTGTAATGTTTTAATGTTATTGTAGTAGTAAATACTGTGGTTAACTGTAGTCTTGACGAGGAACGTGCTGTGATAGACATAAAACAGATGATACTGTCTGCATCTTCCAAACCATATTGTACGTTTTCTCTACTCGCTTTCGGTTCAAAGTAGAATTGTCAAATTTTACTTAGAATTTATTGGACTTCTGAGTGCTGGAATCATATTGACAGTTTCATGAAGAAAGGGTGTGTAGTTCGATTTAATGCAACATACATTCATTCGTATAGTCTGCCAGCCTTATTGCCTCATCTTCCTAATCCTTTTCCTGCTGTGGAAATCCTTATTTTTACGCAGAATGTATATTATTTGCATTAATGTCATTGTGTCCATGTTACAAAATGCAGAAAAGACAGCCTCTGAAATCCATAATTCCCTGAGTGTGTAAACGCACCCGTTGTTTTGTCTTTGTGGATGTGTCTCTGTAGCTCTGCTCTTTAGTCCTCTCAGCCCTCCAGCGAGTCTCAGGAAGAACAAAATCCTAATGAAGGGCTGAGTAATTACTCCTCTTAATATAAACGTTATAATGGGATTAAAATGATCCCACATCCTCCCTCCCTCCCCCCCCATCCCTCCCCCTGTAGACTCCCAGTCGTACTTCTCTCCGGAAGTCTCTCTCTCTCTCTTGTGTCCTCATGTGTTTCTCTACCTCGCTCTATCCTCTGTGTTTGTTGTTTATTTCAGGCTGTCTTTGTGAATCAGTTGTTGAGACAGTGATCTCTCGAGGGCCAGTCAGCCGGACAGTATGTGTGTGTGTGTGTGTGTGTGGTGTGTGTGTGTGCTTGTACCAAACAGTGTGTTTATAGTTTGTACAGTAGGTGATTGTATTTGAATGTTTCTCTCTCTCTCTTTTTCTCTACAGATTTTGTATGTGGAGACTTGTTTTGTGTGTGTGTGTGTGTGTGTGTGTGTGTGTGTGTGTGTTTGTGTGTCGGTGCATGCATGCATGTGTGCAGGAGTGTGTGTGCATACATCTAAGGAGTGGGAGTTTGTGCAGCATGGCAGCTGCCATGTTCACTTTCTGTTGTTTAGTCACATGCTGCTCCAAGTGCACATATACACATAGACTCTAACACACACAAACGCACATACACATTTGTAATAACATACTTGTGAGGACCCTCATTGACATACCGCAGCACCGTTCTCCTTGTTCTTACCATCATTTGAACCTAGTTCTAACTAGTGCTAAAACAATAAATTGATGGATAGAAAAATAATCACCAACAACTCTAATAATCAATTTATTACTGAAAACATTTATCAAGTCAAACATTCTCTGGTTCCAGCTTCTGAAATTTAAGAATTTCCCGCTTTTCCCTTTTTCATGACTGAATATTTTTGGATTTTGGATTGTAGGTTGGACAAAACAAGTGAGATGTCCCTGGGAAATGTTTATGGCACGTTTTCGCAACGTTCTGAGATTGTATTAAACAATTTGATTGTGAAAATTTGAGCTGAAACAATCAGCCGAATAATCGATTAGTTGATCAAGATCCAGCAGGTGAGCGTAGCATCAAGCTGAACAGCTGTGGGGACAAAGGTTTCCATTCTACTTTGTGTCCTGCAGCCTTTGTCTTTCTTGCAAAAATGCCAAACATGACCTGATTCCAAATGTAAGAATGTGCTGCTGTTTTTCACCAAATGAGATAGTGAACTGAATATTTGTGGGTTTTAGACTGTTTGTTAGACAAAATGAGCAACATGAAGATGTAAACTCCAGCTTTAGGATATTGTTATGGGCATTTTTCACAATTTTCTGACATTACTTGATTCCAAATGTGAGAATTTGCTACTTTTGTTTGTCATATGTGATAGTAAACTAAATATTTGTGGGTTTCGGACTGTTTGACAAAATTAGCAATTTGAAGGTGTAACCTTTAGCTTTATGAAACTGGGCACTGGGCATTTATTATTTTCTGACATTTTATAGACCGAGGATTAATTGATCAACTAATCAAGAAAACATATAACAGATTAATCAGTTACAAAATGGTTAGGGTTAGCGTAATCATTAGTTTCAGTCCTAATTCTGATGTTAACGAGAACCAAGTCTTAACTCTAACAACTCTTTAAAATACTGATGATCAAACAAAACGTCCTCACTTTCCAAAAATGAGCTCATCAGGTCTAAAACTAAAACCTGTCCTCACAAAGATATAAAGACCTGAGCGCGCATACACACATAAACACTTTCAGAGGCTACTGTACTTGTGAGGACGCTGCTGTGCTGTAAAATCAGCTCACCTCACTCAGCATGTCTAACCTTAACATTAACACTGTTACTGGGCTTCCTGTTCTCTCATCTGTAGCTGAGCATAATGAGCAGTGAAAGAGTGTAGTTGTCACTTCACAAAAAAAACAAGACTAGGTCAAAACCTAGTGTATGGCTAGTGTGTGAAATTGTGGCCAGCTGGTTGCAGGGACAGTCAATGGTAGTGTCTATAATGTGAATTCCCTGGATATTAAATCTGCATTTTTATGTAGTGGTCCCAGTAATATTTGTTGTTAAAGTGTACTGAAGTAGCATATGACATGAATCAAAAAGAAGGTTATAACTGCAGTTGTAAGAACGACACTTTCCACTAATATCTTGGGATGTTTGATTTGAATTTTAATTATAATTATAATTATTCTAATTATCTGTTAACTCCCCCTGCTCTTTCATCTGTTTCTATCCGCGAATGTCTCGTTTTTCTAAGTCTTACTCCGTATTGACTGTTTTGTCAGAGTGATTGTTATTTGGAGAGCATGGAGAGCTGTTTTTCTCTCCCGCTCTGTTTGTCCCAGCTCGGATGCAGCGTGAGCCGCGCAAACCAACATTTGTGGTTTTCTCGTGTACAGCAGCCCCAGGCGCACCACCGGGTGAGCTCCTGACATCATCCCGAGGAGCGATGTGACGCTCCCTGCCGGCACTGAGGCCACAGACCTCACGCACCGGGTCAGCCGCAATAACGCCTCCACACGGCCCCCCGACAGTTGTGCAATCATGGCGTGGGTTTATCGAGACGAATCGTGACCCGAGGGAGGGAATCCTCTGGCTCGGCTGCAGGGGTGATAGATTATGAATGAGCTGCAGTCAGTTTAACTGCTGTAAACGCCCCCCTGAGGACATAATAGTAAACTTAATTTTGCATTGGGGAAACCCCACCACTCGGCTGGCCAACCAATGGTGTAACTTCATCACTCAGTGAGTCAGTCAGTGACGGACAGACGTTTCCATGTGTAGCGCTGACTCCGCTGTTTGGCTGCGGTCCAGCCAAAAAAGGAAGTTATGGTGGTGACTCTCTTTCACAGCTGTTACTTAAGGAAACATTACTTTCTGGTACAACAGCATTTGGAGGAATATTTTAATTTGAAGTAATGGTGGAGCCGTGAAGGACACTGTGTTTGGTTTGATATGATCATAAAGTCTTAACTTTGAAGCCACTTGTGAGAACATTAAAGTATAAAATAAGGTTTTAAGAGATTACCTGTCACTTGAATTGCTTTTTAATTTATTACCATGAAAATATTTTGTTTTTTTAGTGATTGTCTTTGTCCTGATTTCATCAGATTGATCTGTCAGCCCAACGTTTCAGTCCATAGCAAGATATCTCAACATCCACTAGCTGGATCGACATGAAATTTGTTGTAAATATTCATGATACTCAGAGGATGCGTCCTTTTTTTAAAATGATTTCCTGACTTTTTCCAACCACAACCATCAACGACAAACAAAACCATCCTGTCTTCTTTGACAAGGCATTTAAAAAGCAATGGAAATTGCTGTGGATATTACTTTCCAGACAGAAGATGAACAATTTGGATTTTGATTACACCTCGGGTCAATTTAGACATATTTTGCTCCACTTCTGGTAAGGCTGTACAAATAGCTAAATCACCTTCACCTTATGTGTTCTCTCCAACGCTCTCACAGTCTGGATTGTAATGAAAGTTGCAGTCTTGGGGTGCAGCCACTAGAGAAGACTCAGACTGTTGGTTTTGCTTATAATTATATATAAATGTATTGTTCCTAACTTGGTTTATATAGAACTTGCCATTAATTTCTGGTAATACCTTTCATGGAATATTCACAACAAGTGAAATGATAAAACCAGAGTCATCATTCTAGATGTTGTCAACAATCACAAGAACTAATCATTCTTTTATGTTACTATTATACAGGAATGAAATACAACACTTACTGTATACTGAATCATTAACTTCAGGTTTTATTTTGCTAAATGGATTCACTGTTTTAACTGTAATTGTTTGTTTATTTAACAGTGACAGCAGGTAGAGAGCATCAATTGGTGTTCTTGAAACCCATCTGTGTTCCCAGGACAGTTTCAGAGAAAACAATCACAGACTGAATCCCTTGAGATCCAGATTTCTTTCTGTCATTTCTATTCTCTTTCTTATATTGTCTTTCTTTCTATCTTTCTTTCTTCGGTAGTCTTTATGTAAAAATCTGTGCTGTTGTCCTCTCAGTCTCTTCACACTCTGCTGTTTGCTGTGTCTTCTCTGTGTTGTTTCATCCACCTACGGCGCTCTGCCGTGAGAAATCATATTTATAACCCTGTTAAAAATTAAACGTTATTGCCTCCAGGATAGTGAAGTCAAGTACTTTAGTGTTTCTTTTTTCCACCACTAAATGATTTGTAGACCAGGAAATGTCTACATTGTAGTCATTGTGAATAAGTGTGTATTGACTGATTGCAGTCCTGCATCCATGCTCATGTTTACAATGTTGTTTTTAGTCTTTTACAATATGCATACATTTAGTATTGTCCACTTGCCCCGAGGTATGTTAGTGTGTGCTTGTATTTGTGCATCCTTTCATGCATATTTAGGTGTAAACCTTTTGCATGTGTGTCTCTGTGTGCAACACAAGGTTAAATAACTCTACAGTAAAGGTTAGTATAAGTACAAAATGGGTTTGTTGTATGTTTGCTTTCCTTTCAATGTCTCTCCTACACCGTTCACCTCATTTTAGCACAGTTACTCTTTAGTTTTAGTTTGATTTAGGGGTTTGATTTAGAGTACCCGACACAATCTCTGTCTTTTCCGTCCATATGTATGTTTGTCCTTCACATATCTCGAGAACCATTCATCCAATCCACTTCACACTTGGCAGGTGTGTTGCTGAGGATACAAGGGAGTGCATTGTTGAAATTTGGTGCAATTTGGACACGCAACATGTTTAATATTAATAAACTTGGAATAAACAAGCAGCTGCAGGACAGGGCTTAACATTGAAAGTTAAGCTTTGTTGTGTGTTTCCTGACTCATTTTAAAAAAGACAAGAGAAAAAGAAAGAGAGAGAGCCAGAGAGAGCTGAGAGCACAAGCGAGTGACAGGCTGGTAAGCTTTCTCTGAGGGAGAGAAAGCCTGTGAATGACAGAAATACAATTATTTTCTTGATTGTTTCACAGCGGTTATGTTCTAAAGAAGAAATAAACAGCCATCAAACACTCAACAGGTGGTTTACTGTGGAGACAGATGCTCTTTTGGTGCAATTTGGACACATGACACTTTTAATATTAACAAACTTTGAATAAACAAGTGAACAGCCAGCTGCTCAGCTCCAGTGCAGTGTGAGAGTGCAGTGGGGGGCTGTTTGATATAAATTCCGTCACATCACAGCAGGGTGGAGCTTCTGGGCTATGACTTGCTGAGCAGAGCAAAGGCACGTGCCCCGTTCAGTTAAACTGCCAAAGAGAAAAGAACAAGCACACACAGGAGACAAAAAAGAAGCAGAGGAAGTAAAACTAGCCAATAGGAGCGCAGTCCCATTTGATTGGCAGCAGAATCAACCAATGGAAGGCCATAAACTGCATCTACGGTTAAACCTCAGTTTAGTCTCACTAGTGAAGTTTCTCCCTAGATTTAAACCATTTAATTTGGTAAATCCTAATTGTTTTAATTGATATGTTTGCAATTGATACATATATATGTGGTTCTTGAGAAATAATAAGCAATCGGCCTGTTCTGAACAGGCATGTTTTGAACTGGCACTGCACTACTTGAAACAAATGACAAGACTTTTAGGCATCTTTCAACAAAAATTCAAATATGTAAAACTTTTGAAATAAAGGGCAACACATATTGGTGGTGTGTGACACATCTACAAACCCTCACCTATTGTTTTCTATGGAAGCCCACATTCACTGGCATCTTACTGTAATGCCGTCATTGTGGACTGACATGCCAACTTGTTGGGATATACCACTGTCCTATTTCCCAGTACATTCAGCTACTGCACTTTGACTATATTCTCTGGCTTTATTATGCTTTTAGTGTGTGTTACACACTCTTGGTACACGTGAAATGGTGCAACAATTTATGACACCACTGCTGTGTGTTGTACTTAAGACTTTACCATAGGCAGAGGAGATGATGCAATTCCACAGCTTGTGATTGGCTAAATGGGGCAGAGCCCATAAATGTGTCTGTTTTTATGCACATAAATTTGCACATAAAAAATATGGAGTGGAAATGCAGGATATTTAAAAAAAAAAAAAAAAGAGTTGAATTATTGCAAATTAAAACGTTTAGCTGAAGTGGAAAAGTTGATGTATCAAAAAAAGAAATGTAACAAAGTACAATGAAACCAGACTTATCAAATAAATCATGATTTACATAAAGTATTAAAACACATCAGATCTGTATGGAGTGATGAGGAGACTGTGATGTTCCTCAAATGAATAAATAAAACAAACAGAAATGTCATATGTCCATCATGTGTCTAGATTTTCTGGATATTTGGTTAAAATTGCGGCTACATTTGAATGGTTGTTGACAGCTGTTGAGGAGGTCATTTCCTTCCAGTCAACACTCAGGGAATTAAAGCCTCATAGTAAAACAATGCCTGAGCCACCGGAGAATAAAGTAATAGAAATATAAAGGTTATGTTTAGTGCTGTTAGATAAAGCCTGGAACAAATATGCCTCTGTGTATGTGTATGTTAACCCACCACCACCTTTATTTTATTGATTTTTTTTTTTTTTTTTTTTTTGAGAAACCTTTAAAAGCAATTTTCTGTCTAACTGCTGTTCAAAAGGACTTGACTTTTGGCTTGAAAAAAACAAAAAAGAAAAAAACAGTCAGACTTTATTTAGTCGTAGTTTGCAAAAAGTAGCAGGGACCAATCCCAAAAAGACACCCTAATGTTGAAATGTAATTTAGTTCTTTTAGGTTTGCAAGAAAAAGCTTACATTGTATGTTTGTTTGACGGAAACTAATAACATAAAAGCTATAAGAAGAGCAAGAAGAGGAGCCAGAAGCCTGCTCAGGATGTTCCCTGATGAGGAAGCAAAAAAAAGTCTGGAGGATGGATTTATGAGGGTGAAGGGGCAGTAAAGAGCTAAGCTAGCTGATGGGGCTAATGGACAGCCCACCACTCAGCAGTTTATACAACATTCACATATTGCTGGCAGCTGGAAAGCACGTAACACAACCACCAGCAGCCGCATGCTGGAAAAACAGACTGCTTCATTTCATTAAAGAATATAGATTTTTTTTGCAGAATTGGAAGATTTGTATGATGGTTTATGAGTTGAGGTAAAGTTCACAACCAGTGAAACTTTTTTCCAAAGATTTTGAAATGTGCTCTAATATCTATATCAACTTATCCTGTGCTGGAGCCCCAACTGAACCCCAACTCTGTCCTGTAAAAATGATATCATATACTAATAAATGCTTTTGCCTAATGTGTTTTAGAGGAGACATAATTGCAGCCTGGATTATATTGATGGTGTTTTGTTTTTTTTCCAGTCCAGGGTTTGTTATGTTCTTGCACCAAACAGAAGTCTTAGGGAAGTGGTCCAGGGAGGATGGGTGGAATTTTAACGGTGGAGGATGAGTTTTGTGCTACTGGCAATGGAAAGTATCCTGTCTTGTGTTTCAAGTAACCAACTTTTTAATATTCTTTGCTACCATCTTGGTAAATAAAAGCATTAATCATGCTTTAGTTGCTCCAGTATGAGTGGATATGAAAACAAATGAAATTCATTGCCAGGTTTTCCAGACGTGTTCAGTGTTTGCAGATATGTTTATTAAAAACATTTCTTCGTTATATTAAAGATAAACGTTGTCCATGCAACATTATGTTTTTTTTCTGTTGTAAATTAATTGTATATAAATGATTTTCAGGGCTGGGCTGTGAATCTTCAAAATCTGCCAGTTGAAATCAAATTTTACTTTTCGTGTTAAGTTGCAGGTGATTTTTAATCAGAAAATGTGTACAATGTTCGTTCATGTTGAATTAACATGTGATTGCTTGCTTAACCTTAAGAAACATCCCCAGTTAAAGCAACTTGATTTGCTAAAATATTTTTAGTTTAAGTGTTAAAATCTATTAGGGGTGTGCCCGAATACAAATACGTTATTTGGCAAAGCACAAATAGTGGGGTTTTTTTTTTTTTTTTACGAATATTTGTTTCATACAAATATTTTAAAAATTATTTGTTTTCGGGAAGAAAAAATAAAACATGTTAAATACCAGTGTACAGGTTGGTTACATCACTATCTCAGTGTCTCTCCTCTGCTCCGCTGTTACATCTATCAGCAGGTCTCAACGAGGGGAGTCACATCCACCTGCTACATGACGCACATTTCCTCATTTGGACGTCACTCCCAGAGTTGGGGGTGTTCCCCAGAGATAAAGCTGAGCTACTGATGCATTTGAAGTGCTCCCAAGGGAACACTTCATGAACGCTTATTGTAACACTTAAATTTTCTAAAATTAAAAGCGTAATAAAAACAAAAACAAAAACAGGATTTTTAAGCCTCTTTCCACTTTTATTTGAATACAAATACAAATAATTTTGCTGCCTCAACAAATACAGATACAAATACAAATACTGGGCTCTCTGCAAATCCCTAGAATCTATGTACAAGCCAGGTGGTACAAAGAAAGACCACTTTCTGTTCTGAAAAGGGTACTTTTCGCTAATTTCCCACCATTACTTGTTTTATTTAGTAGAACCATGGAGCCAAAATGTACACATAAATAACTTTAGTGTGTATGATAATCAGGAAGTGCTCTGCATGTTGCCCGAGACTATAGAGTTATAGTTTTTGTGTTTTTTTCCTTCTGTTGAGACATGGTTTGATCAGTTTGGTTCACACAGAGCCTAAAGGCATTTAAACACACCAGTGACAGTGATGGGATTTCAAACATCCATGGTTAGAAATACAAAATGAAGCAATTTTGTGAGAAAGTTGACATTTTGGGATACTGGAGGATCTCTCAGATCAGTGAATAGGCTGCTCAACAGACTTTGTGTAATTCTCCATGTAATAAATCACTTTAAAGAACTGAGTTTTTATGGACTTGCTTTCCGTTAATGACTCTGAGGAAGTTTCTCTTTCCTCTTAATCCTCTGACTGATGTTGAAAGTGAAAGCTTTGGGCTCTTTAGTCTGCTTATCTGACCACAGAACCTTTACTGTTGGCTAATCAGCATGTGTGCTAAGTGTGTTGAGTTTTTTTTTTCCTGTCCATTTTCTTTGGTTTAAGCTTCCTATTTTCAAGATTTCTTATCTTTCTTTTAAGTTTTCAGAGGTTTTTTTTTTGCTCTCTTTCTTTCAGTCTCTTTATTTTCCATTTCTTTCCATTGAACTTTCTTTTAAATTTTATGTCAGGCTTTCTTTACCTCAAGATTTCATTCTTCTCAGCTGTTTTCTTCCATCTTCAGCTTTTCGTTTCAAGCTTTTCATCTTTCAAAGTTTCTTTTTTGAGAGGTTTATATCCCGCTTCCTTTCTCACGAATTTCGAATTCAAATTTCAAATTTATTTTCTGGTCTGTGTATACAAATTCATTTTTTATTCATACATAAACACCTGAAAAAAGAAAGATACTTAAATAGAGCAGCTCAAAATAGCACAATAACTGCAGTCCGAAAAGAAAAGGTGTAGACTGAAGCTGCAGCTTATAATGCCGACACTTTCAACATGTTATGTTTGATCTCAAAAGGGAACTTCAAACGACAAAAACAAAAATCAAAACAAGACAAAAACAAAACTATCAGAACAAAACAATACAAATCAATAACACCTCACATATCCTGTATCCTGTGCTTCTATGCTGGTCTGTCTTTATCTGTTTATATGCTATTTTTAACCGTTTGTTTAAACTTACTAAGTGTTTTACATGTTTACAGTTCCTCACTGCCGTTGTTCCATAAATTAACTCCTTTGACTGTAATACAATGATATTGTACATTAGTCCTTAATAATTGTTTTTTGAATATACAGATTCCTCTAAAGTCATGTTGACTTTCTCTCATTTGAACAACTTTTGGATAATTTCAGGTAATAATTAATTTTTAACTTTGTACATGATTTGAACCGTTTTAAAGTTGACCAAATGTTTAAATTTAAGAGTGTTTAATTAATGAAGAGTGTGTTTATTGGTTCTCTAGACATGGTTTTGTTTACAATTTGTATGGCTCTCTTAAGAAGGATGTAGATTTGATTGGTGTTTGTTTTATATGTATTTCCCCAAACTTCCACACAGTTAGTTAGACATGGGACTATGAAGGAACAGTGTAAGGTGTATAACGAAGCTTGATTTAGAAGATCTTTAACTTAATAAAATATTGCAATTGACTTTGATATTTAATGGGTTTAATGGATTTAATGCACTGGGTAGTCTGATAGACTTGTATTGAGCTCCCACAACGTCTGAAATAGACGCTATGAGACCGATGACGTCTAAATAAGGTGACAAATTTCAGCCCGGTCACCAGAATAAAACGTTGGCATTGTACGTTCCTGCAAACCACAGATACATTGAATATGTATATTTCAACACCTGTTATACGGAGCATATTAACATTTCAATAATACATATCATATCAACATTTCTGAAGTGACGTAAGTTACTTCACATGACATCTATATAAGCTGACTTACTTTCTTATTAGGAGGTGCAGGGTCTGGTGGATGGTTTGTAATGTTGTTGGCAGAAATCTTGGAAATCAGCAAGGAGTCAGCACAGAGCACGGTTCAAGACCACCTTAACATTTTTATTTTGTTTTTTATTTTAACCCAAAGCATGATCTTTCACTAACCCTAACCAAGTGGTTTTTGTGCCTAAACCTAACCAGACCTTAACCACTGCATTATCACACCATAAAATATAATTATTTTTTAAGAGTGACTACCGTGATACTGCGCGTTGAAAAACGACGCTAAAGGGGTAGCTTGGATATGTGACGAGTTAGGAGTGAGAATGTGTTGTAATAATCCATTTCGCTGCTTCTCCTAACACTTGCCAGTTTGTTTTTATTTGCCTTAAATGTGTGTTCGACTTCTTTTGTTCTTTTCTTTAAAAATTCTTTATATAATACATTTTTCTTCTTGCATGCATTTTGAATGCCTTTAGTTAGCCATGGCTTTTCAGCAAATTTTAGTTTTACTACTTTCTTCACTAGGGAATTTTTTTTTTTTTTGTAGAGAGTGGTTGTTATGGACAAAAATGTCTCATAGGCTTCCTTTACAAGCTTCACTCTCAAGCTTGTCTTCCTCTGACAGTCTTTAAATTGTGCTTTCTTTTCCAGCTTTGTTCAGTGTTTCTTTTGATCAAATGTTTCTTTTTGAGTGTTTCTGTTGAACTGTCTTGGTTGCAAGATTCAAGATTTTGTTCTTTTTTCAACTTTCTAGCATGTTCTTTGTGTTGTACTGTATGTATTTACATGTTCTATAGCACATCTTCTGTGGCCCAGAAGTAAATAACAGAAAAAAAACTTAAGTATTAGAGAACTTTATATTTCGAGTAAGGAATGAGAAGATGAAGCAAAAAACTACTGTTTGTTCACTTAGCCTCTGGAACTGCCGGGAGTCTGCCGAGGGGCAGATTTCAGAAGCTGGCCAATCAGAACAGAGTGGGCTCATGAGACAGGAGCTAAAACAGCCAGTTTCAGACAGAGACTGAACTGTGGGGCTGCATAAAGGGCCAGTACAAGATAAATAAGAAGTTTTTTTGAACTGTGAATCATGCAAAGATATTCCAGTACAGACCAAGGATATAAATATAGATCTGGAAATGTGCATGATACATAACATTTAAATGCACTTATTTTAAGTTAAGTGTCTGCCAAATGAATGTAACAATGTAATGTAAAAAAAAAAAAAAAAATACACTCATGAAAGACATTGGTATACAGCATCCTGGAAACTCAACAGATTCTAACTGTACCACAGAAGCATAAAGTTGTTGCTTTGAAACAAAGCACCGCTTTCATTATTCGACTCTCTCTCTCGTCTTTTCTGTCACTCTCCACTGGAAATTACAAAGCAATTCAAGATATACAAATCATTATTCTGAAAACAGTGGTGGACTGGTGCAGATGTTCTAAAAGTCCCTCTGAAGCTTCGGAGTCTGTGTGTATTCACCAAAGTGTATCACAGCAGCGGCAGCGCTGATCTGAGACCTCTAATTAGCTCCCTGTGCTCTCAAACTCATAATGACCCTCATTTGTCAGGAAATGTGCAGCTTGTGAATGATACACAGAGAGAGTGGGAGTTAAGGTGAAGCAGGAGGAAGAGAACTGCAACTGATGATGGCGCTAATTAAAGGTCAATTTTCTTTTTTTTTATAATTCAACATGATATCTCAAACACAGCAGGTTTGATTGGGGAAAAACTGGAGTGATGATGATATTTTACAGCTGATTTTTGATTTGAAGATATTACAGTAATAAGCCAGAAGGGGGCACTTTAAAAAAAAAATTCTGCTTATAATTCCTCTTATACATTTCCCTTAATCACCAATTTGGCTTTATACAGTTTTAATTAAAGTTAACGTTCATACATTTTTAAATCCAAATTGATTTCTCAGATACCACTGGGTGTCTGAAAAACTGGGTGAATTTGGAAAAAAAACCCACCAGCTCTATGGTAGCAGATGAAATAAAGAACATAGATGTTTGAATATAAAATAACCACAAGCTTAATGATTGGGATCTCTAATTAGCTCCCCTTAGTCTCAACTCATAATGGCCATCATTTATCAAAAAAATGATTCAGACAAAACTGTGTATTTCTAATATATGCTGTGAAACAAAAAACAAAACACTTCCAGCTTTGAATTATACAGCAGTAAGCCGTTAAAAACCATCTGGGAGTACAGTACTCCATTTAGGGGTTTTTTGTTTGTTTCTTTGTTTTTTTGTCTCTGTTGTTTAGACCATTTCAGTGTTTGAAATATGTGGATGTACAGATTTTATCAGTAGCTGCTGTCCAATTAGAAGAAACCATAGTATGAAATTGAGCCTTTCACTAAACTGTCTCAAACATAGCAGGGTAGTCAGGGCTTCATCCCTCACTCATAAGTTAATAATGTATCTTTCAAATCTAGACTGTCCTCCCAAGAAAAACGACACAATACGTTGTTATGTCAGTTGCCACAAAAAAAACAATATACAGTTGTGTGACGTGGAGGAGCGGCGCAGTTCAGATGCTGTATGTCGACAGTTTTCTTCATTCGGAGGAGGAGGGGTGGATGGAGGCATTAACCCGACAGTGGATTTTGCCACATGAAACAGCTGTTCATTTCCTGTTTCCAACCATATGTCAGGACAGTTTTTTTTTTTAAAAACCATGACTACAATCATTCCTTATTAGTGTAGCCATGATGACAAAATCATTTTAACCATGTGGTTTTTGTGCCTAAACCTAACCAGACCTTAACAATAGCACTAAAATATAAAACATCATTATTTTTTAACTGTAATTTGTAACAGTTTTGGAAATTATGACAAACGATGTCCTGCCGATTACTGCCAGATTAGAAAATGGTCAAACAATGTATTTGATTGTTTTATTTGGAGGATTTGTTTGAAATCTAAAATAATCTGAATCTGAAATTTCTAGATAAAGTTTTCATGATAAGACAAGATTTTCAGAGTTAGAAAGTTTCTATAATATGGCGTCTTGTCTCCATCTCAGGAGCTATCACGGCTCATCATGCATCTTCACCCATTAGCCAAATCATGTTAGTCTCCACATCAGGACCAAACAGCACCAGAACCCAAAACCACAGCAGATCAGACAGTGCAAAGGCAGCTTCAGATGAACAAACTGGGCTTTATATCCTGTTACACAGACATTTTGGATTGACCCCGGCTCCAATAAGCCCCGCTTGGCTCCAATGTGGAAACACGGTGGCTGATTAGTTTATTGAGAGCAGTGAAGCGCATAGCTGTAGCTAATTCACCAAAGAGTTTTATTGCCTATTCTGCTCAGAGTTTATGGGATCTTTTCAATTAGTATGGTCACTGTTGTAAACAGACCAGTTGCTCTGTGTCTTGTCAGCTTCATGCATCACTGCCTCGTTACAATCAGACAAATGCATTTTAAAGGCCCTGGTACTAAAACAGTGGCAGCCTATGTGGTTAGTGAGCTGCTGGTCCGAGACCAGCTGAGGAAGAAAATACTGTGAAATAATTTCCCCTCCTTTAACAACTGGTGCTGATGTTCTCTTAAAGAACAAGACTGGTGTTATCCTACATTTTTCTTATTGTTTTAAGACCAAAACCAACAGTGAACTGAGACAGGTATTACTTAAGACACCTAAGTACCTAAGACATGGATTGTCTGTCTGTCTAAAGCCTCATATAGCTTATTCCACTGTCACATAGAGCTCCATGGTGCCAAACTGAGTGACATGTTTGTCCATTAGTAGTTTATTTTGACTCAATCCTACACACACTGTCCCACTGCTAAAAATACTCACTAGAGCACCTAATGTGTATTAATCCGCTGCTGAAAATAGTCCCCAAAAATAATACAATTTCTTCCTGTTTGGGTAACGTTTGTTAAAAACAAGAGTGGTCAGATGTTTTAGGAAGTTACCAATCCTTCCTTAAGAATTAAACTATATATTTGTGAGCCATTTTTTAAAGATTTTTCTTTAGTAGAAACCAATAGGAAGGTATAACTTGGAAAGTATTAAGAGACTGAATAACACACACATATGGTACAACGAGAAAAATATAGATTAAGGCCAGTCTTCTCCCTTAAGCAGCTGGCCTTTAAAAGATAAATATTTGCACACCAAAAACTTCACAGACTCCAGTGATTAGTTGGATCGGTGTTTTCTAATGAGCTGTCATATTGAACACCTTCAGAATTATTTTTTCTGGGTAAAACTACATCATGTCAATGTTTCTTAATTTTTAAATAACCCTGGTAACCTGAAAAAGATAAAACTGCAGTATATCTACATTTGAGGCAAGAAAGAAACTTTCACAGGCAGATAAATGGAAGTAGTAGAAAGGCACTATGTGTTTGCCTGAGACTGAAAGGTTGAAATTGGTAATTGA